>NW_023605083.1:71539936-71779994 GCF_014898055.3 Talpa occidentalis
TCCTCAGGGGCCTGGCCCACATCCTCCTCAGAGCAATGCTCTGAGCTCAAGGTCCACACACTGATAAGATGCCAGATTCAGATCTGGAGAGAGTCTAGGAGATGCCACCTCTGGGCTAAGCCAAGAGCTCCAACCCAGGTTTATCTGACTCTCTGAGACTGCACGTCGGGGTATGGTGCCCTGCTTCAGCTAATGTGACCATTAACATATCCAGCATTTTTCAAGGAGCCGCCTGCATTTGGACTTGACTTTTCAAGTCAAGTCTTTGTCTTTTGCTTTTTTAGTCTCTTCCTTTCTCTAAGGGACTTCCTCCTTGTGCTAACATGCTCCCTCTAAGGCCAAAACAAAACCAACCAATCAAACCTAGGTGTCTCTATTGTGTACCCTTTGCAAGTGGTCAGCACCATCTTTTTCCTGCCTTTCTTGACACTTATTTTGTGAGTGTGGGTTACCGTTAGGGTCTCCATCTGCCAGCCTCTCTCCCATTCGTTCATTTTTCCACTGGTTCTTTAGGCCCCACCAACCTCCTGAAACTGCCATCCTGAAAGTCAGGAGTGTCCTCTCATGACTCTCATCCACCTCTGCAGCCTCTGGTGCCTTCGCCCTCTGGTAGTTCCCACACCAGATGGCCTTGTGCAACTCCTTTCTAGGGCTTATCCTGACTCATCATCTCCTCCTCTCTGGAGGAGGTTCCCAGGGGGCCATGTTTTCTGGCCTCTTCTTCTCTGCCTGCATTTGTCCTCTCTGGGAACAGCCATCATCTGTGTTGCCTTCTGCTCTCATCACAACATTCCTAGGGTAAAGAATTGTCAGGCTTTTCTGCCCTCCTGCCATTAGGATTAATGATGGATCCCTGTGGTCCTGAATGCATGCCTGATGGCGGGCACCTGGAGTAAGGTGTGAGCATATGTGGGCAGGTACACCTGGGCTGAGACTGAGCTTATAAGGGCAGCGTCACGGGGATGCCAGCAGAGCAGGGAAAGACCATCAGAAGAACAAGCAGGAGAGCAGCAGAACGAGAGCATGAGAGAACGCTGGAGAGCCCAGAAAGGGTGAAGACTCACCGGGGGCTGGGAGGCCTGCTAGCTTCCTGGCCCCCCAGAACCCCTACCTTCTGTGTACCTGGTAAACTCAATAAAAGCCTGAAAAAAGCCACCAAGGGCTCCAGGACTCCTCCTTTACCTGTCTGCTCAGGTCATAGAGATCCTGCCCTGGCCCCTCCTGCCTCTACAACATGCCTTCTGCCTTTGCAAAAGAAAAAGGCGGCAGCATTTTGTTCCATTCTTGTTCCTTCTTGGAGCCCAGTACTAAACATGGAAATGTTGAAATCTTAATGACAAGGCCTCTGGGAAGGTCAGTGGGAGCAGCTCAGGGTTTCAGAAAGGAAGCGTGATCCTTGGAATAATCCCTTGAGAAGCATGAGGGTACTCATATAGAATGAGATGAACTGAACCAGCGGCTTTGCTTTCTAGTGACAGGAAGCAAACTTGTTAGCTGCTCAGGGGGATGTGTAGATATCAGCTCCTAAGTCAAGAGAGGCATCCATCAATGTCTTAATAGATTAAGGACAAGAGGGTGATGTGGGGGCCCAGGTGAAAGTGAAGTAAAGCCATTTATCCTAAAGACCTGCGGATAGAAATTATAGAAGGGAGGGGCTCCTCAGTTACCCAAGGTCCTTTAGTAAATGTTGAGGGGAAATAAAGACCCAAGAAGGGACAGCTGTGGGCAGGTACTAGTCCTCCTGCAGCTCAGACTCCTCAGCAAACCCACGCTGATTGCCCATGCTCTCTGCAGGGTCCTGGAGGCCTTCATAGAGGGTCCTTTTTATGAGGCAGAGGCAAAGCCTCTTAGACATCTGTGGGTTCTGACTGTGGCTGGCAGGAAGCTTTCTGCCATTCAGGAAACAGGTGCCCTGGGGAGGAGCATAGAATGCTTTCTTGGAACCATGTCCAAGTGCTGCCTGGATGTGAAGCCCAAATTCCTTCAAGCTACT
Organism: Talpa occidentalis; assembly: GCF_014898055.3. Lineage (NCBI taxonomy): Eukaryota > Metazoa > Chordata > Mammalia > Eulipotyphla > Talpidae > Talpa > Talpa occidentalis. The sequence goes on from NW_023605083.1 coordinate 71,541,930, forward strand.
TGGACAGAATTGTAATTAGGGGATAGAAGTAGGCGGGCACCCAGTCTACCCGAAGGCAGTGGCAGATTATGGAGACCAGGTGGTCATGCCAGCAGCAGGTGAAACTAGTCAGAAACACTTTGGCTCTGCTTTATTTTTTTTAAATTTATTTATACAAGAACTGGGGTACAGGCCAGATGCGTAGGAGGGTGAGAGGATTCACAAGAGACAGAGCAGGGAACAGAACAGGCAGACTGACCAAAATACACTGCTGAGGGGAGCAGCGGGCGAGACAGGAGAGGTCTCCTTCGCCATGTGGGCTTCTTACCAGCTGGCCAGGATCAAACTGGCGCTGCAGAGGCTGTGGACAGCTTCACAGAGCAGCGCTCAACCGCCTGCACCACCAGGGGAGGCTCATGGCTCTGCTTTATTACCAACAGATCTTAGTTAATAACTTGCAGAACCCATAACATTGCTAGCAGTGGGCGAGTGTGTGTGTGTGTGTGTCTATGTGTTATGTACATGGGTGTGTTTTCAATGGGGGATATGTTTATGATGACATATGTGATGTTAAGACAATATAAAATAAAAGGTGCAAGCACAGAGGGGGTAAGTAGAAGACACAGAAGGTAGGGTAGAGGGAGCTAGTTAAGACGAGAAGCCAGAATGGGAAAGAAGGCTGCAAGAGACTTCTGTGGACAAAGCCAGCTGATCTTGTACACAGAGGATCTCCTTGGCCTTCCTGCATTGTCCAAGAGAATTAGGCATCTGTCAAGAAGATGACGACAAGGGCTCTTGACCAAGGAGGCCAGACACTGATGGGAGGAGTGAAACTAGTCAGGAAGAGCACAGATCCCAAGAGTGTTTCAAACACCTGGCACCATTCCTGCCTTCCCTTTCCTCTGTCTGTCTGCTGTTAGAGAGTGGGTCAAAATCAAAACAAGTAAGTTAGACCTTTTTTACCTCCAGATTTTCTCTTAACAAATCTACTCAAAGAGCACAAAAACATTAACCTGCACCCCTATGTTTATTGCAGCACTATTGTAAGATATGGAAACAACCCAAATGCCCAAAAGTAGATGACTGGATCAAGAAGATGTGGTATATATACACAATGGAATACTATTCAGCAATCAAAAAAGATAAACTCATGACATTTGCAATAACATGGATAGAACTGGAAGGGAGTATGCTTAGTGAAATAAGCCAGGAGGGAAAAGAAAAATATCTGATGGTATCATTTATAGGAGGAATATGGGAGCACCAAATAAGAGATCAGGAAAAAAATAAATAAAATAACAAAACTAGCAGGCAACCAAAAATCAGAGACATTCTGCAGGGGAAGTGGAAGGAGAGAGTTCAAAACAGGGGGTGGGAAGTGCACAAGGGACTATGGTGATGGTTCACGGGTGAATTGGTGGTGGGAATTTTACAGGGACTACACCTGAGAGGAGAAATCAAACATTGTACAAAAAATGACAATGAAGTTACATATATATATAAATATTAAAAAAATGAAATTCTTGAAAGCAAGAACAGAGAAAACTGGCAAGAAAAAGAATGTGAATTGGAAACTTTGCAGATGACCTGACAATATATATAGAAAACCCAAAAGACTACCAAAACTGCTAGAAATAATAAATGAAAACAGTAAAATGGCAGGACACAAAATCAATATACAAAAAATCAGTTGCATTTCTATATGAAGAGAATGTACCAGAAAAAGAGAAATAAGGAAAACAAATCCCATTTACAATCAGGCCAAAAGAATAAAACACCTGGGAGTAAACATGAAGGAGGTGAAGGACCTATATATTGAAAACTATAAAACTCTGTTACAGAAAATAAAAGAAGATACAAAAAAATGGAAAGACAGCCTGTGCTCATGGTTTGAAAGAATAAACATCATTGAAATGGTTATATTACCTGAATCAATTTACAGATTCAATGCAATACCTATCAAAATCCCAATGACTTTTTTCAAGGAAATTGAATAAACAACTATAAAATTTATATAGACTGACAAAAGGCCCTGAATAGGTAAAGCAATCCTGAGAGAAAAGAAGACAGATAGAAGTATCACACTTCCTGTCTTCATACTGTATTAGACAACAACAGTAATCAAAATAGTATGGCATTGGAAAAAAAACGGAAACTCAGACCAACAGAATAGAACATAAAGTCCAGAAATAAACCCAAACAAATGTGGAAAGTCAATCTTTGACAAAGGAGTCATTACCATACTAAAGGAAAGCCTCTTTAACAAATGGTTTTGAGAGACATGAAAAGCCACATGCAAAAAAAAAAAAAAAAAAATGAAACTAGATCCTCACTTAACTCCATACACAAAAATTAATTCAAACTGGATAAAAGATCTGGATACAAGAACCAAAACCATAAAATATTTGGGAGAAAAAAAAAACACAGGAGGCACACAACAAGTCTTCTATCACAAAGATGTATTTGGAACACAACTCCAATGGCAAGGAAAATAAAAGCAAAAATAAGTAAGTAGAACTACATAAAACGAAAATACTTTGTACCTCAAAAGAAACCATCACAGAAAAAAAAAGGCCACCTATAGAATGGGAGAGAAAAATGCACATCACATAATTTCAAAAACATATATAAAGTAATTGTACAATCTAACAACAGAAAAAGACAGCCCAATTAAAAAAAGAGCAAAATACCTAAATAAATATTTTTCTGAAGACACACAGATGACCTACAGACATATGAAAAATTACACTTATTATAAGGGAAATACAAATCAAAACTGCAATGAGATATCACCTCACCCATGTGAGAATGACCCATGTTAAAAAGAATGGAAACAACAAAAGTTGGCAAGGTTGCTTTGAAAAGGAACTGTTTCCCACTGTTTGTGGGAATGCAAGTTGGTATAACCTCTATGGAAAAACAGTATGGTGATTTTTCAAGAACATTCAAATGGAAATCTTATATGACCCAGCAATACCTCTACTAGTTATATATCCAAAAAGCATGAAAACTCTAATATGAAAAGACTTATGTAATCCTATGTTCATAGCAGCACTGTCCACAATTGCCAAGTCATGGAACCAACCTCAGTGCCCATCAACAGATAAATGGATAAAGAAATTGTGGAATATATACCCAACGCAATACTACACAGCTATTAAAAGATAAAATAATGTATCTTGGGGCAAAATAAATGGACATCCAGGTGATTATGCTAAGAGAAATAAGTCAGAAAGTGAGATGTCAGATGGTTTCACTCATCTGTGGAATATAAATAAAAACAACAAAAAACATACACAGGCAAAATACAACGGGAACAAATCTTGGACTTAGAGGAACAATTTACTGTTTACCAGAGGGAACGGGGGGAGGGAGGAGATGATGGGAAAAGGGGTAGAGAGGGTACTGCATGGGTGGTTTTGTGGAGGGCGAGAGGAACATGTACACGTATGAAGCAGGAAAGATGTACCCCAAAATTAAAATTAAAAAAATAGCGGAAGGTTAAAAACCAGAAAATTATAATAACGCAGCTTTAGAATTTTAGCATTGTGCCATTTTGCATCAGCTCTTGTAGTTGAGAGAGTAAATATCACAGATACAGTGGTGGGAGCTACTCTTTTTGTTTCTGAGTCTATTTCATTTCCATCAGCTTCTAGTCAGTGGAGCTGCCTTCTGGCTGTAGATACAATTTGCTTTGAGACTCATGGTACTTAGGCTTTGATGTGGCAAGATAAGCACTGAAGTGGACCTTCAATCCCCCATCTCTTGCTTAGGAAGGAAGACAGACGTTGGAGGGTGGGGTGTGGGCATATCTACAGGAACAGGATGTCTCATGAAACTCAAACTGTGCCCAGGTAAGAGCACCCAGTGAAGCACTGGCACCAGTTTTTCTTGTTTATGACTTCAATCTTTGTTGTCCTTCCACTCTTGTCTTTATTGAATTTCACGCCCTTGTTTATGATGTGCCCTTTTAACTGCTAGGGTTCATGAGCATTACTATAATTTTCCACTGAAATGACTTGACCTGTATTGGGTGTTACCACACCCAAGCATTTCCCACTTATCCATCTGAAAAATTAAGACTGTCATAACTACCAGAGATTTCCTGAGGATTAAGTAGATAATATATATAAATATCTAGCACAGTGTTCAGCAAAACATAGTAAATGTTTTTTCCCTTTGTTTCTAATTTCTCAAAAAGCATCTGTTTTAAACTCCACCTGGAATCCTCAGAGTATTGCCAACAAGCACCACAGTTGGAATTTCTGGAAATTACTTTTCATCCATTAATGGAAATTCTGACACTTCCTTTCTTTTGATTAGCCTTCATGCTAGAAACTCTGAAGGATTAATGGTGTTAAAGTCTGATTTTTCAAAAATGGAAAAATACATTTTTCAGACAGATATAAAATCAACATAGGTCAAAGATTTTATTCAATGAGTTAACTAATGAGGACATCCTGAGGATGGCAATAGTGTTTCAAATTTGAAGAATGAACAATCAATGAAGAAAAATAGAAATGGCTTGGCTAATACATGCAAAACTGGTTAATATCATAGTACAAGAAAGAGCAATATTTGGGGTTATCTTTTTACGGGGAAGATTATGTCTTTAGCATACAAAATCCGATTATGTCATGGCAGACCAAGAATCATTCGCATTACTATCAATTATTTTTTATAAATGTACTTCAACTCCTACAGAGATGGAAAACATCCTAGTGAGCAGGAATTCATCAAATTGCACAACGCTGTAGAGTCAGAGAGTCACAGAGATTCCATTAGGCAACAAGAAGCGTTCTTCTGAGAGGAAACCTAGTCACTCTTTTTGTCATTTCCAAATTTAGGACTCATATCCGGATGATACCTTAATCTTTAGGATGTAGCCTGGGGGGAGTTTTCTTGCTCTGAATTGCGGGACACAAAGTCCTGGCACAGTCATCCTGGCCTAGATCTTATATACCCAAGCCTTGTCACGGCCAATTCCTCGCTCCTGGTCTCTGATTACAGGAATCCTCCTCTGCCTGGAGCATGATGGGGGCTGGGGAGTAGGCACTGTGGGCAGTCAGCTCCAGCATTTAAGCGCTGTGTTCCTGATTTCAGAAGCCCAGGGACTAGCTGTATATGAAACACCATTTTTTTTCTTTAAAGATTTATTTATTTATTTATTTATTTATTTATTTATTTATTTATTTATTTATTTATTTATTTATACAAGCACTGGGTACAGTCAGAAGCACGGGAGGGTGAGAGAATTCACCAGAGCCAGAGTGGGGAGGAGACCAGGCAGACCGACGAAGTACACTGCTGAGGGGAGCAGTGGGCGGCAGGGGAGGTCTGCGTGCCATGTGGGGCGGCTGGGGATCAAACTGGCGCTGCAGAGGCTGCGGGCAGCTTCGCAACCCAGCGCTCAACCGCTGTGCCACCGGGGAGGCCCTGAAACACCATTTTTAAGACCTCCCAACACAAACTGCCCCAAGCCAAAGAGATAACTAATATATCTTATATTTGCAAAATTATCTGGTTGCTAAGTTATGACACATGCCTTACCTTGGACTATCTCATGTATCATATTATTTAATTTATCTATCATTTTTTAAAGTATTGTTTCTCATGTCTTCAATGAGGTTGTATTTCCTTGAAAGCAGAAATGATTCCCCTTGACCACCATCTGATCTTAGGTTCTGTGATTGCTGTTTAACAGGTGTTAAATTATGTATTTAAAGAAGTGTTTAGTTAGGTGTCAAAGAAATAGGTGTCAAATGACTGAAGGGGTAGAGAGAAGGTATTACAAGAGTTCTTTCCTGCTTGGAAAAATTCTTTGTCTTCCCAGTGGTTTCAGAATAACATGCCAATTTATCAGAAGCCTCTCCTCCCTGTCTCAATACACCAGATGTTACCATAAGATAGCATGTTTTTGCATCTCTGTATCTACTCTCCCAAACTGAAATGCTCTTTTCCATCGCCTTCAGGATTTAACTCAAACCACATGTCTCCCATGAAGGCTTCCCAGATCCCTCTGATTAGGAGTTACTTTGTCATTTGCCTTGTCTTCCAAACAGCCCCAGTGAGGTGGTGAGGGAGGCAGGCTGTGGAGTTAAGCTGTCTGAATCCATTTATGAATTCGGTGATCTTTGGCAAGTTACAAAACCATTCTGTGTCTTTGCTTTTTAGTATAAATTTGGATAGAATACTATTGCTCACCCCATAGAGTTTTTGTGAGTATTAAAAAAATTATTACATGTAAAGCACTTTGAAGAGACCTGGAATGTAGAGAGTACCATAAGAGTAATTTGTTATTTCTTTTGATGTTCTCATAATTCTAAACTGGTGCCTCCTTCAGTTTATTCATTCTGTCTTACATAGATTTTATTTGATTTTTATATTTCTGTTCTGTCACTGAAGTAGGACCCTTAAGGGATATTGAGGGAATATTTGCTGAATGAGAGAACAAATTTAAGAATGGATGAATGAGGAATGGCTGCTATGTCTCTCAGTAACAAACCCTTATTTAAACCTATTAGGGTTTACAATCACTGCTTAACCAGAAAAAAAAAAAAATCATGTTTTGCTCATAGTACGTGTGACTTTTCTAACTACCAAATCTTTTGAGCATTTCTTTTGCAATTTCAGGCTTTGAAGTGTAATGTTTGAATAGCTTTGACACCTTCTACTGCTCCAGGATCTTTACTGCATAAACCATGTTGGGCATATTTGTTTTCTGGGCGTAAGTCAGAGTACTAAATTGATAGTCAATTGTATTCCCTTCTAAAACTCACATATATAGTTAATTTTTCCTAATGAAAGAACTATTACAAACATGGAAGCAGTTTTTTCAAATAGGCCATTCAAAGACAACAAAAGATGCATATAATCTTTATTGAAATTCCAGTGGAATTTTTCACATAAAAAAATCCTAAAATTTGTGTAAAATGACAAAAGACCCTGCATAGCGAAAGCAATTGTGAAGAATAAGAATAAAGAAGCATTACAAGTTCTGATTTTAAACTATATTACAAAACTGTAGTAATCAAAACATATCCAACAATGGTCTAAGACTCAAAATGCACAAGGGATCCATACAGCTTACTACACACACACACACACACACACACACACACACACACACAAAATAACACAATTAAAAAATGGACAAAGGACCTGAAAGGACATTTTTCCAAAAAAGACATACAAATGACTAGCAAGTACATGAAAAGCTCAACATCACTAATAATCAGAAAAATGCCAGTCAAAGGCATAAAGGGATCTCACCTCATACCTATTGGAATGACTATAATCAAGAAGATAAAAGATAACAAAAGCAGGCTATAAGTGATGCTGGATGGTATTACTGTTATGTGGAATCTATCATTAAAAAGTCAAACTTATAGAATCAGAGTGAAAAATGGGACAAACTTTCAGTGATAAGACGAATAAAGTCTGAGGCTCTAATGTATAAATGGAGACTAAATTGATAATACGATATTGTATAATTGAAATTTGCTAAGAGAATAAAAATTAAGTGTTCTCACTAAAAAAAGGAAAATTGATGAAGTGATGGTTATGTTAATTAGCTCAATTAGGCATCCTTTCACAGTGCATATGTATAACAAAACATTGTGTCCTACACTTGAAATAGCCTACAATTTTATTGATCAATTTCACCTTAGTAAAATTGAAAAAAAAAAAATCAAGGCCTGTCATTAACTCAACACTTGATGTTAAATAAATAGATAGATTCAGGGATGAAGTAATAGGGCCTGAAGCTAACTGGAAAAAGGATGCAGTTGTAAGAAATAGTATGAAGCACGCTCAGAACTTGGAAAATCTAGGGAATCATGGTTAACATGATTAACATGATTAATCATGATTAATAAGACTAAGCCAGACCAGAACTCCTGAAGCTGACGGTTTACAGAGGCTTCTGAGAAAATGGAGTCTCTGAGAAAACTCCCTGTATGGCTCTGAGGGCCCTGGGTCTCCAGGGAGGGAAGACAGACTTCTGCCCTCTATTTCCTCAGATCGGAACTAAAGCTCTTTCTCTTCTGCATTTATAACAATCTGCCACAATCACAGGCTTATATATAAATTGCTTTCTGATAAAAGTTATCTTCTTTCAAACAATGTCTCTAGAAAAAATAAAAGGGATCATAAGAACAAGGCCTTAAATTCATTAAAAAAAAAAACTTAATCCAATGATTCTGAACCAGGGTTGGTTGTGTCCACATATCTATATATTCAACAAGCATTTGGAGAATTTGGGTGAATGAATGAATGAAATACCTGAAGCCATCTCGATTTTCTCAATGGGCAGGAGCAGTGTGAGAAGGGTATGGGGAGAGAGTGCCAGATGAACCTTCCAGAAAAAGGTTTGTCTGATGAATAGGTTTTAAATTTGTCACAAGGAACGCAGAAGCGGACATCCACCTTTTATGGGTAAGCCTCTGCTCGGCCTTAGAACACCGTGCCCTGGGCCTCCCTGGTGGCACAGGCGGTTGAGCGCAGGGCTGTGAAGCTGTCTGCAGCCTCTGCAGTGCGGGTTCGAGCCCGGCAGGGAGAAACCCACGTGGCGCTGCAGACCTCTCCTGCCTTGCCCGCTGCTCCCCTCCCTCAGCAGTATATTTTGGTTAGTCTGCCTGTTTCGTTCCCTGCTCTGTCTCTGGTGAATCCTCTCTCTCTCCTGCACCTCTGGCCTGTACCCTGGTTCTTGTATAAATAAATAAATCTTTAAAAAAAAAAAAAAAAGAACTCTGTGCCGGAGACAGGTTGACCTTTTATTTCCCCTGTGTCAGGGCAAAGAGGCTTTCTGATTAATGTTCTCAAGATAGAGAAACAATAAATATAAGCAAGTATGTGGTCTCAGCAGGGAGAGATTTCCGGTTGGAGCCTTTTGTCCAGTTATAATAGAGTCTGTGATAGGGGGATGGCATTATTAAATTTTTGCCAAATGACCTTTTGAAAACTCCTCATTCTGGGCTATGTCAGGCCATCATCAGCCCTTGAAGAACAGACAGTTGTGGAGGCCTAGGTGAGCTCTCTGCTGCCCCCCTATGCAATGGCAGCATCTGGGAATCCCCTGTGGCTGGCCCAACTGGCTGCCTTTTGTTTAGATGACCCCTTTCTAGAGCTGAGGGAAGGAGGTGACATTCATTGCTATTCTTGGGAAGATACACTCAGATGACTGGGAGCGCCCCAGGCCTAGTAGGAAAACATTACTTTGGACACTGATAGGCCCTGTTTGGAGGCTGATGCTACTACCTGTCTCCAGCTGGGCCACTGGGAAATTGCTGTACAATTCCTACCTCTTGCCAGGTTAATCTAAACCTGAATATGGGGCCTCCCTGGTGGGGCAAGGGCTTAAGTTGCAGCACTGTGAAGCTATTTGCAGCTATCTGCAGATGTGTGCTGCTGGTTAGGAGAGGGTAGAGGGAGGAAACGTCCCCCTGGCGCCCTCCCCCACAATATAAATAGCCCGCATGGAAAGGACATGGTGCCAGTTACTAGAAATCTTCTCTTGCAGCCCTGCTTGACCTTGGATAACGCTCTTGTCCCAGGGGGCCTTAGTTTCCCCCTAGGTAAGTTAATCACCCACTGAAGATGAGTGCACTGGGAAAAGGGAGCAAGCAACAAGTAGCATGAGTTTGATCCCTGGCCAGGGAGGTGACCCACAAGGCACAGCTGACCTCTCCTGACTCGCCTACTGCTCCCCTGAGCAGTGTATTTCAGTCAATCCGCCTGTTCTGTTCCTCACCCTGTCTCTGGTGAATCCTCTCACCCCACCATACCTCTGGCCTGTACCCCAGTTCTTGTACGTATAAATAAATCTGAAAAAAAAAAAAATCTGAAAAAAAGGGCCTCCCCGGTGGCGCAGCGGTTGAGCGCTGGGTTGCAAAGCTGCCCGCGGCCTCTGCAGCGCCGGTTCGATCCCCGGCTGCTCCCTGGCCACCGGAGGAGGGTCCCACATGGCGCGCAGACCTCTCCTGCGGCCCTCTGCTCCCCTCAGCAGTGTACTTCGGTCCTTCTGCCTGTTCTGCTCCCCGCTCTGGCTCTGGTGAATTCTCGCTCTGGCTCTGGTGAATTCTCTCACCCTCCTACGCTTCTGACTATACCCAGTGCTTGTATAAATAAATAAATAAATAAATAAATAAATAAATAAATAAATAAATAAATCTTTTAAAAAAAAAATCTGAAAATGTTAATCCTTAGCCCTGCAGGAATAGCACCTGTGGGAGTTTAAAAGAGGAAGGAGAATGGGAGGTGAGAATAAAGGGGGAGCCAGGCTGCACACCCAGTCACTTGCAGGTGAAGAGCCTGGTGCAGGCAGAAGCCTTGACTTGGGGGCTCCTAGGGAGAGGCCTGCAGATAGAACTGAGAGCTTCTATTAACCCAGAAAAAAAAATCCCCCCTGATTTTCATTGATCACTTTAGCCTTTTTTCCCTCAGGTAGGAATATAGGCAACACATCATGGTGTATTAGAAGAAGCCCTGACTTGGGCAGGATAACAGTCACAGGTGTTTTCATCTCATTACAATTATCAGAGATCTTGAAATATCACTGATATTCAATACTGCTTAAAATCAGTTGTTATTAGACCTGCTACTGGATCTTTGCCTTTAGTGCCTTAATGAAGCAGCACTAATCTCCCATATCACCAACGTGTTTGTTTTGACAATTACTCTTCCACAGAATCGGTTGCCTCTATGGTCCTTTGTGCTTACTTCACACGTTAGAAATTCCACTCTGAGAAATGAAGCCCAGCTGTCACTGCCTGAGGAAGGAGAGGGCTCCTGGCACCCCAAGGGTTAGGAGCTAAGAGAAGTAGCCAGCAAAGGGGAGGCGCCAACGCACAGAGTATATGAAGTTCAGGTTCAACATCCTTTCAGAAGACACAAATCCCTTTGTGGCTCACGTCTGTTACCCTCTCACGTTGGTTAAGAGCCAACTTAGAACAGGATGGAGACGTGGGAGAAGAATGGGAGGGCACAGCCGACACTCCCCAACACGCTGCACGCCCCCCTCTCCCGCCCCATCCAAGCTGTGGCGGCTGCGGGTCCCTTCCAGCCTTAAGAGCTTCCGACCCCCTGTCAGTTCCTGACACAGCCAGCCAGCTGCCTTTGCAGATACTCTCAGGCTCCAGACATCGTTTCCTCCAGAAGGCGGAGCTGAACTTTATGGTCTTTGTTTGATGAGTTTGCTGGTATTTGATCACTGAACCAAAGCCCAGTACTAACGCCCGACTTGAACTTTACAGTTTCCTTGTTTTATTAATAAGGCCATTGTAGAGTCTGACCACATGTCAAGGACGCGGTTGACTCAGAGCCACCCCCTTCCTCCTGGAGTCCTGGGGATGGAAATGTGGCCAGGAGCCAACAGGAAGCGGCGGGGAACCAGCAGGGAGAGGCTCTGCTGGCAGCTGGCTGCCCTGACCCGGTAGGCCTGCCCGGACCTCCGGGGTTGCGAAACTCTGGGCTGTCGATTTATCGCTCTGGGATTGCTTCCGTGGTAATCCCAGGCTCCTGTGTACATTTAAGAAGTGGGGGTGGGAGAAAGAGAAGTGCAGTGAAAACAGAGCCTCTGGGATTTCTTCCCTGCTAGCGCTGACGTTTACACGGGGACAGAGTAAAGAACACTCTTCATTTTCCCTAGGAATCTGGTTAGGAACAAATGAAAAACCTTACCAGCCCCACTTATCTGCTGAATAGCAGATGTGTGCTGCTGGTTAGGAGAAGGTAGAGGGAGGAAATGTCCCCTGGCGCCCTCCTCCACAATATAAATACCCTGCATGGAAAGAACATGGTGCCAGTTACTAGAAATCTTCTCTTGCAGCCCTGCTTGACCTTGGATAACGCTCTTGTCCCAGGGGGCCTTAGTTTCCCCCTAGGTAAGTTAATCACCCACTGAAGATGAGTGCACTGGGAAAAGGGAGCAAGCAACAGGTAGCATCAGTGCAAGGAGTACAGGAAGGCAGGTGGGATGGGAGCCCTGGCCCCAGAAATGGCAGACTTTCTTCTCCCAAGCCCATGGTGAGGTCCTAGTCAGGGACCCACAGATGTGGCTGTCCCACTGACCACTGGTCCTGAACACAAACTTCCTCCCTGGCCAGAAGCCCCTGCATGGGTGCAGAAAGTAAAGGAACAAGAGTTCCTTCTGTCCTGCAACACTGGTTAGAGTACTGTGTTTACATGAAAGAGAAGAGGGGTGCAAAGTGAATCCTCCCTCTACCCCTCCAGCCTTCCCTCCCTTCCTCTCTCCCTCCCTCCCTCCCCAGGGGTTTGAGGGACATCTAGTCTGAGACTCAGGAGACAGGCAAATCTGGTGATTACTGACATATGGGAAATAATCCAGATTCTTGGAGGAGTTGCCTTGGGGGAAACACTTTGGTGGAGAATCCTCCCTTGGGAAAGATTCGAATAAGCTGTCTTTCTTCTCAAATACTAGTGCTGCTTCCGTTCAAACACTGTGCAAAACAGTACTGCATTTATGAAATTGTGAGCCCTGGAAGACATTTGCATGGTCATGTGGGTTATGATATTTTATTTTGCCAATGAGAGGAAAGTCAAATTGAGATTCTGTAAATGGGCTTTGCTGGTTCAGCGTCAAAGGTCATTCAAACGTGCACCTTGGGATTGCTCTATGAAGTTGTCCAACTATGCCCTATGTCATTTCTGCTTTGCTTCCCTGGAGTCAGTGTCATCCTCAGATAATTCCCCCCTTGCCTGCGAGATGACTATCAGTTGCCAGTAAGGATTCTGATTTCCATGTTTACATCAGGGGAAGAGGTAACATTTCTGAGCCAACATTTTAAGTAACATTCATCTTAACTTGTACCTCCTGGATTCCCTCAAAGCCCTGACTTTGCCCAGGGAACAGAATGTGCAGGTGGGCTTTAACCGCCTGAAGCCCAGCCCTGCAGCTAGGACTGGAGTCCTTCCCTCCTGTGAATGTGTGGCGCCTGGGCAGGGTGGCAAAGAATTTTTAGGAAGAAGGATTGAGGAAATGCATATGCAGGAGGCAATGAGAAATGTTCATTAGACAAAGCATCTACCTCTGCAAACCTGAGCACCCAGTCCAGGGACAGATGCTGCATCATCAGCCTTAGGGGAAACTGAATTAGAGGGGCAAATAATTTTAAGGGGAAAACAATGGATTTTTCTTTTGAGGGTGGTGGGTAAAATAATTGATTTTTCATTCAATTCTAGGTTTCGACCCCCCTTCCCCACCCTCACCATCAATATGTGAATGATTCCAGAATCTTCTCTCCAGATCTTTAGGGAGTGCCTTTGGTCTCTTAGGGAAGGGGTGAATGGGAAAGGCAGTTGAGAGCCTGCCATATGGGTGGTGCTATCGTTAGCACTTTCACTTGAATTAAACGAATCCAGATAATAAGATTCTCTTCAGTTAGTAGATGAAGAAATGATGCCCTAAGAGGTTAAACAAACTATTCATGAGCATGTAGCTAATTCCTGGTACATTCCCTGTATTAGTTAGTGAGTAGAAGTTTACTGCATCAAAACCAGGGAAATTTGCTCTAAGGACCTCAGGGTGTTTCAGAGCCCAGGGGCTGAGGTGCAGGCAGGACAAGGACCAGGCACTGAGGAGTCTCCAGGTCTTGCTACAGAGATTTGCCACTAAAATTACTGTCCCTTTTGTTCTTCAACTCCAAAATCCTGGAGAAGGCTCACATTGGCGCAAGGGGTGACAGGATACAAAATAGCTATCCTGGCCCCATCTGGGTGTGTGTCAGTTAAATAAGGTCTTGATTAGCTGTGTGGATAGCCCAGAGTGGTACTGTCTTTGCAGATCAGCAACAGGCAAACATCTGTGGGCAGTCAGGGACTGTCACCAGGAGCTGATAGGAGCTTTGGTGGCCTTTTTCTGCTGGTGGCCTTTTTCTCTGTCCATGGGCATTTTTCCAAGTAGCCCCTGTACTGTGAATTGTGCACTTCACAAAGTGGATTAATGAACTAGTTGCTGGGGACCGCAGAGTTTCTTGCTTCTTCGCTATGTGATGACATTCTGCATCATTTCTTTCCCGGGAGTCATGACAGGCCAGCCTCTGTGGGCCAGGTCAGGCTTTCTGGGCAATCAGCCACCTGACTGTGGGGCATCAAGTTGCAGATGGCATCTGTATTGTGTGCACAAGCCAGTGTTCATTCCTGATGTTGAGTGTGTTGAGTAAGTGGGGAGAGATTCTCATCCTGCCTGGGCTAATGTTGACTTGCACCTACACACATTCGGGAAAGGTGGTTCGCCCTTGGGAGAACCAGGGGAAGCCTGGCAACCTCTCCTTGACATATCTCAGCAAAGGAGCAGCCATTCGGACCCATGCAGAGCCTGGCCCAGATCAGGAAGTGCCAGTTCTTGGAAGAAGGTAGAACTGTCCCCCAGCTAGTGCTGAGAGCTAAAGTTTCCTAGAGGCCCTTTGCAGAGAAGGGCCTTTTCCAAAGAAGTCTTTGACACTGGTTCTGATCTGAAGGGGAGGAATCTTTTTCCAGTAGGGAAGGAAGTGGTGGTGCTTTCCTAAGAAGCTTCTTTCTAGGTCTGCTGAAGTCAGTCAGTCTTGTCTTAACTGATGCAATGAAATGCTCCTAACACCCGTGATCCAGGCTTCTCCAGAGCTCCAGACATGGGCTTTCAGTTGCCTTTGGACATCTACCCCGGTGTGCACAAGATGTCTAGAGACCAGGTCCTCATCTTTCACACACACTCTCTCCTCTCTCATCCTCACTCTGAACAAAACCTGTTCCTCCTGTAAGATTTGCTCCTTGGGTGAGTTTCCCTACCAACCACCCAACCCTCCAAGCCAGGGACTCATTCTCCAGTTCTTCATTCATGAAATGATTCTTGAGCTCCTACCATGTGCCAGACTCTGTGCTAGGCCCTGGTGTAAGGACATGAATCAGTGCAGACTCAAGCCGCTCATAGGCCAGTGAAAAAGCCACAAGAGCTCACTGGCAGAGGGAAAATGGCCCAACCCCGGTTCATAAAGCTGCTAGGAACATTGTAGAACATGTGGCTTTTCGTGTTGATGGCTTCATATTCTTTGGATAGATGCCCAGGAGTGGGATTGCTGGGTCTTAAGGTTTTTCATTTTTAGCCGTTTAAGGTAAATCCAGATTGCTTTCCATAATGGCTGCACCAGTTCCCATTCCCACCATCAGTGTAACAGGGTTTCTCTTTCTCTGTATCCTTTCCACTACGTAATGTTGGAGTTCTTTTTAATACGTGCCATTCTCCCATTGTTAGATGGTATCTTTTTGTGATTTTTAATCTGCATCTCTCTTATATGGGTTACGAAATGTGTAAATATTTCACCCCATTCAACAGGTTGTCTTTTTAACATTGTATTTTCCTTCACTTAGACCTTTTAACTTGAGATAATCCCAATTATTTATTTTTGTCTTTATTTCCTTTGCCATTGGGTAGAGTCCCCAACAATGTATTGTTGTTGATGTCATGGAACACATCACCAATGGTTTCTTCCATGTATTTTGTTGTTGCAGACCTAAATTGTTAATCCACTTGGAGTTTATCTTTGAGTGTGGAGTTAGAAGTGATCCCACTGTCCACCTCCTTAGTTAACTCCAAGGTATTTAACTCTTTTTGCAATAATTAGAGAGTACTTTTTAAAATTTCTTTTCCTACTTGTTCATTGTTTGTATTAAAAGTTATGGATTTTTGTGACTTTGCAACCTGCCACTTTATTGTATTCATCTATTGTTTCTAATAACTTTGGGGGGAGGAATATCCCCCAAGCTCCTGGGGAGGGAGGAAGAAAGGAAAGGAAGGAAGGAGAGAAGGAAGGAAGGCAGGCAGGCAGGCAGGCGGGCGACTTTACTGATATATGTATCCATATATATCATGCATGTATCTATCTATATATCTCATCTACAAATAGTAAAGTTTTTTCCCCTTTATTTCCCTGATAGATTTGGCTAAAACCTCTAATTCTCAGTTAAACAGAAGTGATGATAGTGGCACCCTTGTCCTACTGCTGATCTTAAGGGGAAAGCTTTCTGTTTTTCAGCATTAATTATTATATTGACTATTGCTTTAAGATATATGCTTTATTCCCAACTTGTTTAGATTTTTATAAAAAATGCATGCTGAATCTTATCAAGTGCTTTCTCTGCCTCTATTGGTATTATTTATCACTTGATTTTTATCTTTACTTTTGTTAATATGCTGTATTACTTTGATTGAATGATGTATATTAAACCATCCTAACATTCCTGGAGTGAATCCCACTTGAGAGTGGTATTATCCTTGTGATATATATACTGTTGAATTCGACTTGCTATTATTTTGTTGAAAAATTTTCATTGATGTTCATCAGGGATGTTGTTCTATAATTTTAACTTCTTGTGCTCTCTATCTGGTTTTAGTATTAGGGTAATGTCAGCATAGTGAAATGTATTAGAGAGCATTCTTTCTTATAGATATATATTTTTAAGATTTATTTTATTTATTTATGCATACAGGAACTGGGGTGTAGATTAGAGATATGGGGGTGGGAAGACTAACCAGAGACAGAGTGGGGAGCAGAACAGGCAGATCTACTGAGATACACTGCTGAAGGGAGCAGCGGGCAAGACAGGAGAGGTCTGCTGCGCCATGTGGGTTAGCTCCCTGGCCTGGGCTGGCATATAGCGCTGAGACTTTAACCCCTGCGCCACCAGGGAGGCCATCTCTGCTTTATTTTTAAAATCAATTTGAGCAAGATAGGCATGGGTTCTTCTTTAAAGGTGATTTTGTGATTCTGTTTACTAGTATTTTCTCTTCTTTGTTAACCTATTGATAGCTAGAGGTTTGTCTATTATGTTTTTCATCTCAAAGAATCAACTCTTAGTTTCACTGATTTTTTGGTATCATCTTTCTGATCTCCATTTCATTTATTTCTACTCTTATTTTTACTATTGCCTTCCTTTTACTAACCTGGAGTCTTGTTTCTTTTTTTTTCAAGTTGCTTTAGGTGTAGATTGTATATTTGGGATTTTTCTCATTTATTTCTGTGGGGCTGTATTGAAGTTATCTTACCTCTTATGACCACCTTTGCTGTACCCTATACATTCTGATAACTTCTACTACCATTTTGTAAGGTATTTTTTAAATTCTGCTTTAATTTCCTCTTTTACCCATTAGTTATTAAACAGCATATTGTTTTAGTCTCTATGTATTCATAGTTTTTCCTTATAAATGATTTCTAATTTTACCAGCATTATGATCAGAGAGAATACTTAGTATAATTTCAATCTTTGTAGTTTTATTGACAATTGTCTTGTGTCAATTTTGCTTTATCACTTTGAGGCTGGACAGGGTTGATCATTGTGTTGCTTTACAATTTAAAAGGGAAGAGCACCTTCGGAACAGATATAGGCCTCAGTGTCAAGTGTCCGGAAGTCCCAAACAATGGCCACTTGTGGAAGATGAGGTGACACCCCAGCAGCCTGAAGGCTGGGAGGGATGCTGCACCAGACAACTACAGACTCCACATCATGAGGAGGTGGTGCCAGAGAACCAGAGGCTGTGGGCAGCTCTTTGAGACCCTGGGCTGAGCCTAACATGCTCCTTGCAGGTGATGCCAGAGGCCGGCGCAGGTGCAGTGGCTGAGTACCCCCTGCACAGCTCTATGGAGGTGTGCAGGCCTGGAGTCATCTAGAAGACTACTGAGGTCTGATGAATCCCACAGAGGTCAAACTGCTTGATGCTTCTCTTTCTTCAGAGGCTGGGAACAGAATCTTTCTTCTTCAAAGGTGGTCTTATGAATGTTTCCTATTCCAGTGCCAACTCGTGACAGACTGCTGTCTTTGGGGGGCAAGATACAGACTGACTTCCCTCTTCAGAGGTTGGGAGCAGAATAAATCAAGCTGGCTCTTGACCTGCATTATAGTATCTTAAGCTCCAAACCTGATTGGGTCGTTTTTAATCCTAATCATCTGATGGGTTCTTGAACTGCTTGTTTAGAAAAATGTTCTAAATTACCTCAACGACACATTACTAAAAAAAGCATCAATCAGCTCATTTTCCATTTTCAATCCAAATACATTAACTGAAGGTTGAGTGACAGCTGGAGAACTTGAACCTGATCGGTCCCTTTAGCTTGAACCTAATAGATCCATAGCTCGATCCATTTAGGATCCAAGTGCCACATATAAAAGGAGGAAAAGTTCAGCCCTTGCCCAGACCGATTTGCACTCAGGTCAGGGGAAGCTTGTGGGCCTATGTGCTCTAGGGAGCCATGGCCAGAGCCAGACTTGCTGGGGTGGGGGGAGTGAACAACCACAGATGGTAGACTGAGGCCCAAATGCCTCAGTCCCAATAAAGCTATGGCCTCTGTGAGCCATGGGGATCTTTTTCAGACTAAAGTTGAAATGAACAATAACAGCTTGTATCAGACATTCCCCCTCAAATACATTCCAACGTTGACCTATGTCGAAGAAAAGTCCTGCTAGTTACTTCTCAGGACAGAGACCCTTCCAGTTGTATTTGCATTAAGCATTTGAGATAGAGACCTAAGAATTTGGATGAATGTAAGATAGCTCCTCTCTGGGGAGAGTTTGAAAGCATTTGACTCAATTGTATAAGCATTTACTTTTTAATCCTTCATCCATTTAGCTGAAAGATTGAGGACTTGACAGTTAGATTTCAGGGCAGACCAAAAGTGGAGAGGCAGCTATTATGTATCTTGGCCTTGAATCCTCATCACAGGATGAGACTGCATATGCTGTAGAACCTTAGCGAAGGTCTCCACTAGGTAGTGTTGGGCCCAATCTTTAGAAATATTGATAACACGGTAGAGTGGTGTCCATAAATATGGATTTTAAATGAAGATCTTAAATCAGCCTCTATGCTTGAGAAATGCTGCTTTGGGAATGAAGGTAATGAAGTATGATGCCGTATTGACAATGCATACCCTGAGAAAATCTCCCAGCCCTCTACCCCCCACACACTTAATCAAGGAGTGTGTGTTAGTTCCGTAGGGCTGTTGTGAAAAATCACCACAAACTGGGTAGCTTGAAAACAAACACAGAAACAGTCACACTTTGGGAAGCTAGACGTATGAATACAGGGTATGGACAGGCTGTGGTCTTTCTGAAGGCTCTAGACCCTTCCTTGCCTCTTTAAGTTTCTGATGGCTGCTGAAAAGCTTTGGCATGCCTTGGTTTACAGCCACATCACTCCAGTCTCCTTGTCCATCTCCCTACAGTCTTCTTTCCTGTGTGTTCACTCCTGTGTATCCTATAAGGACCCCAGTTGTCCTTATAACCTCATCTTAGTTTATTTCTAAGTTATATCTGCAATTACTTTATTTCCAAATGAGGTTATATTCATCAGACCTGGGTGTTAGGACTTGAACATTTCTTTCAGGGGGACACAATTCAACCCACTATAGTTTGCTGTATCTCGCTACTCACGGTGTGCTCCTCAGACCATCAGCATGGATCTCACTTGGGAGCTTGTTAGAAATGGATCATTTGGGCTCATGCCAGATTACTGAATTAGAATCTGCATTTGAACAAGATGTCCTGGTGATTAGTCTGCACATTGTAGTTTCAGAAGTGCTGTGTTACAGGTTTGAATAATAAAAATAGCAACTTTTCTTTTCATACCTAGTCCTGGAAAATTAAAGTTTGTTTTCCCTGCTTAGAGTCCATACAAGTTAGATTCTACTCTCCTGTTTGAATCATTTTCTTAATCAAATAGCAATACATTCTTTTGAGAATTTGCTCCTATAGTTAGTTTTACAGATGGAGAAACTAATCAATATCCCCCATTGTCTGTTTTCCTTCTATTTTCAGTACTAGGAATCTTGAGTTTCATTGTGGTATAGACCACCGTGAAAATTATGTCAAGATAATTTCCATTTATTCAGTTTTACAAGGTTTTTTTTTTAACCATAAATGATGTTGAATCCTATCAAATGCTTTCTCAGCATCTATTGATATGATCACATGGTTTTTATATTTCTTTTTGTTGATGTGATGAATTACATTTATTGATTTCAGGTATTGAACCATCCTCGTGTTCTTGGCATAAATCTTAGTTGGTCATGATGTATAATTCTTTTAGTACCATATTGGATTTGGTTTGTTAAGATCTAATTGAGGATTTTTGCATCTGTATTCATTAGGGAGTTGGTCTGTAGTTTTCTCTCTGTTTTTGTGTTCTTTGTTAGGGCTTGGTATTGGAGTGATTTTGGCCTCATAAAATGTGTTTGGAAGTATTCTTTTTCTCAATTTTTTGACAAAGTTTAAGCAGGATATCAGTAGTTCATTTTTGAAAGTTTGGCAGAACACCCTCGTAAAACCATATGGTCCTGGACTTTTGTTTTTTGGGAGAGTTTTAATTGCTGTTTCAGTTTTCATGATTGTGATTGGTATGTTCAGGTTTTCTATTTCTTTCCTGTTCATCCTTTGACGATTGTATGATTTATCCACCTAATATAGGTTGTTGAACTTACTTGCATATAGATGCTCATAATAATCTCTTTTATCTTCTGGATTTTATGGTGTTTGTTGTAACTTCTCTTTTGTTTTAATGCTATTTATTTGTGTTTTCTCCTTTTTTTCATAGGTAGATGTTTGTCTATTTTTTAAAAATTTTTCAAAGATATTGGTTTTATTGATTTTTTGATTGTGCTTTTTTTATAGATTTTTTTTTATTTATACAAGAGCTGGGGTACAGTCCAGAGTCACAAGAGGGTGAGATGATTCACCAGAAACAGAGCTGGGAGCAGAACAGGCAGATGGACTGAAAGCACTGCTGAGGGGAGCAGCGGGCAAGACAGGAGAGGTCTGCCTCGCCATGTGGGATTCTCCCTGGCTGGCAGGGACCCGAATCGGCGCTGCAGAGGCTGTGGACAGCTTCACAGCACTGCACTCAACCCACTGTGCCACTGGGGAGGCCATGTGCTTTTTATTTTTATTTCATTTATTTCTGCTTACCTTTTACCATTTTCTTCATTTTCCTAAATTTTTGGATTTTTGTTTGTTTTTTGATTTGCCTTTTCTAGTTCCTTGAGATGAGAGACAAGATCATTCATTTGAGCTCTTCCTTCTTTCTTGATGTGGATGTGTGTTGCAATATACTTCCATGCAGGTACTGCTTTTTCTGTGTCCCATAAGTTCTGGAAGATTGTGTCCTTATTATCATTTTTCGTAAGGTTTTTTAAATTTCTTTTTTGATTTCCTCATTGATTCAATGGTCATTGAGTAGTATGTTGTTCTGTCTCTACGTATTAGAGGATTCCCCTGCTTTCTTTTTGTAGTTGATTTGTACTTTTATTGTACTTCTATACTTTTATTGTCAGATAAAATGCTTGTCATTTCTTCATGAATTTGTTGATACTTATCTTGTGACCCAGTTTGTAATCAATCGTGGAGAATGGCCCATGTGCACTTGAGAAAAATTTACATTTGGCTTTTGTGGGGTGAAATGCCCTATAAATGTCTATTAGATACACATGATGTAATTCTTTGTTTAATGGAATTGTTGTCCTTATTCATTTTGTCTTGTTGATCTGTCCAGAAGTGAGACTGGGTTATTTAAGTCTCCAACCACATATGTATTTTCTCCAGTGTCTATTTTCAGAGTTGATAGTAGTTGCTTAATGTATTTTGGTGCTCTTTCATTTGGTGAGTGTATATTGGTAAGTGTTATGTCTTCCTGATATATTGTTCCCTTAATCATTATATAATGTCCCTCCCAGTGACTTGTACCTTTTTAGTTGGAAGACTATTTTATCTTATTTTAATATAGCTGTCACTGCCTTTGTTATAACCCAAAAGTAATTAAAAGCAGGGTCTTGAAGAGATATTTGTATGCCAATATTCATAGCAGCACCATTTAAAGTACTTAAGAGATAGAAGACCCCAAAGGAATGTATAAATGTGTATTTATAAACAGGATGTGGTCTGTAAGCACAACAAGATATTATTCAGTCTTCAAAAGAAAGGAAATCCTGTTACATACTATGACCTGCGTGAACTCTGAGGGCATTCTGTTAAGTGAAAAAAGACAAATTCTGTATGATTCCACTTCTATGATTTATCTAAAGTAGTCAAATTCATAGGGACTCAAAGTTTAGTGGTAGATAAATATCACCAAGTATACTTCTCTATGATCATTTGTGAGTGTGTGTTTTTTTTTAAGATTTATTTATTTATTTATTTATTTATTTATACAAGCACTGGGTACAGTCAGAAGAGTGGAAGGGTGAGAGAATTCACCAGAGCCAGAGCGGGAACAGAACAGGCAGACTGATGAAATACACTGCTGAGGGGAGTAGCGGGCACGACAGGAGAGGTCTGCACACCATGTGGGACCCTTGCCCCGGCGGCCGGGGATCAAACCAGCACTGCAGAGGCTGTGGGCGCCACCAGGGGAGGCCCTCTATGATCATTTGTAATGATCATTATTTTATTGTATGGATGTGAGAACATTAATTGAGACAATTTAACTAGTTTCCTATGGCTAACAAATTACCACAAACTTGGTAGCTTAAAACAATAGAAATCTATTCTCTTGTAATTCTGGAGGCCAGAAGCCCAAAAATCAGTGTCACTGAGTTGAAATCAATCTCTGGCTGGGCCACATCCCCTCCTGAAACTCTAGTGGAGGATGTGTTCTTTGCTTCTTCCATCTTCTGGGTGCTGCCAGCATTCCTTTGCGCGAGGTCACGTCACTCTGATTTTCAAACCCCTCTTGCTTTGATTTTGCGTCACCTTCTCCTCTGTGTGCCTCTTTACCCTCTTGCTTCCCCTGTAGGGGTACAATTTATTGTATTTAGGGACCATCCCAATAATGCAGAACCCGTGAGGACAAACCATCAGATACAGAGACAGCATGCAGTTACAAACCTCGAACTTCAGCAAAAAGGAACCAAGGGGTGAAGGCAACTTCTAGGGTCTCCTTATGGGAGATAGGCTCAAGGTGGCGGTAGCAATAATCAAGAAATCTAGGATAAATTACCCCAGATCATAGGAATCTGCAGTCCAAGTTGTTTTAAGCCTCTTATTTCCCTCCTGCCCCCAGAAAACCTTGGAATCTTTGCAAGATTAATTTATTTAATTGCAAATATTCTCTTTACAGAGCTATGCTACCAAGTTAGAACCTCTAGTTCTGGGTTTTTAAAAGTTGCTATGCTACCAGTGCCAATATTCAGTATCAGTCATAGGTTATGTAAAAAATACTGTAACCATGTTATGATGAATTTATTATAATTATATGCAAGGATGAACACCGGCCTGCGAATGGGACTGGAGTGCAGTAGGCCTAATCAAGGTCAGGCCTTCTCCCGGTGTTTCAGGTGCTGGGGTTATAAAGACTAAGGTTCTGGGATAGTAGGACTGGAATCGAGAAATGGCAAAGAAACTGGAGGTCCTCCCAGGAGACCAGAGCTGGGATGTGGGGAACTGCTGAAGATTAGACAGGGGTAGCTGTGGGGTTGGATTTGAAATGTCTACATTGGATATACATATGTCCATAAATATACATATGTGTGTAACCCACACACTGGTGAGGGCCGGGACATGTTGGAATAAAGAATATTTCAAGCTGAAGGAACTTCAGAATTTGACCTGCCATTCTGAAGTGCAGGAAAGGCTTTTTTTTTGGCCTACTCCTGAACAGATCATGAAGCCCAAATATTAGAGGTGCACTCCCTGGATCTGGAAGAAAG
Source organism: Talpa occidentalis (assembly GCF_014898055.3). NCBI lineage: Eukaryota > Metazoa > Chordata > Mammalia > Eulipotyphla > Talpidae > Talpa > Talpa occidentalis. The sequence continues at coordinate 71,565,590 of NW_023605083.1, forward strand.
GACCATCCTATCTCCAAGACAGAGGGACACCTGAATCTGAAGGAACAGGTCTTCTATTCCCCCCAGTTTACTACTCTAGCTCATATCCTTTTCACTCTATCACATTTTCCACTTATTTCCATATGTCATTAAGTCTAGCATAAAAACACTCAGGTCTAACAACTTTTGGCTCCTCATTATAAAGCTCTTGTATCACTTAAAACTTCTATTTTTTTGGGGGGAGGGGTTCTTTCTGAAAGTATCTTGTTCATTATTATCTTTTATTTTTTACATTATTGTTCATTTTTACACAATATTTGTTTCCCCCCACCCCCTCAGGTGTAGTCCCCATAGAATTTCCTTCACCAATGCACCATGCACCATCACCACAGTCCCCTGTGCTCCTCCCTCCCTCCCTCTGATCCCTCTCCCTCCTCCTCCCCTGCAGGATGTCTCTGATTTATAATTGTCTGTTTTTGCTTTGTTGTGTTAAAACTTCTATTAAATAAATTTGTATGCTTTTTGTTACAGGGATCCTGAGTTGAGAACTTAGAAAGATAAAGAGAAAAAATATTTTTCCTCCCCTATAACCAATCAAGGAAATTTTGATTAATCTACATTAAGGGTTCCCACATTTTGGAACTCAGAAGTCAGTGAATCCTAAGAAACTAACAGGAGATTAACATCTTTCGTTTTATTAAATAAAGTTATGTGGTAGTGTGGAAATGATGAAAAATAAGATCTGCTAACCCAGAAAAATGTTCTTCACAGATTATAGAAAAGAATGAAGCAGTTGTATTATGAGCTAGCATTAAAACAGCCCATCGTGTGCATTACAGGCAGCCCACTAAGAAGACTGCAAAGACAGAGAGAAATCCCCCCCCATATGGTTAGCCAGGCAGATGCAACCCACTCCATTAATGCAAACAATCTTTTTCCAAGAGCAAGATCCTTTCAGATCTTTCTAACAAGCAGGAGGTTACAATTTGGAGTTGGGTTCCCTGGAAAAACACCCACAAGGGCAGGGAGGCAGGCTTTCCTTCTTGATGTTCACATTTCAAAGAGATGGCTCCAAAGACACTAAAAAATGGATACTTGACATCAAAACTGCATGGGATTTATTCAGCCGTTTAAAACATTTCCATACACCTCAAAGAGAGAGGGAAGGATTTACAATTTTAAGTGTAGTTCTCTTTCCCTTTTGTCATCAGGGAAAACCCAAATATTTTTCAGATTTATATCTTTCCATGCAGTGAGGGCTGCTGATTGTCAACCATGATGAGTTTTCTCCTTCTTCCACAGTTGTGAAGTTGAAGCTGGCTGGAAGTCTCCTGAGTGAGACTGCATGTTATCCGGCCTCTGGTGCCTCTGCCTGTGGTTCTGTTACTAAGTCATGTCCAGGAGTGAACATGGGGAGAAGGAAAGTGCAACTGCTAAGTCCTCTTGCCCTGAAGGACAAGTTGCCGGCCTGGAGTGGCCTCTTTTCATGTGTTCATGACCGAGATGCAGTCACAGAGACAAGGATGTCCCCTCTGGGGGCGGGGTTGGGGGGGGTGGGTGGAGGGGGTGAGATGACAAGAGGGAGGGTTCCTGAGTTCCTGAGTAGACTGCAGGGAGAAGAGCTGCCCTACCAACCTGCTCTACCTGTCGGGCAACTGTATGGAGGGGACTACATTTCTCTCCTCCAGACATACAGTTTTAAAGCTCTCTTGGCCATAAAGCAGTTGTTCTTTTATTACTCTAAATAAAAAAGAATATGAACACATATTAATATCAATATGGATATTAATAGCATGTATCTATCAATGTCCTACATTGTTGTATATATCTATAGGAGCACAGGGGAAAATTTGTCGCTACCCCTCTGGCTTCTCTTGGAGATTGAACAAATTAACATCAGATAGATTAGTAGGAGAAAGGAACAAATTTAATTACATCTGGAGACTTTACAGGGCTGTAAATTCTAGGGTACATGGGAAGCCTGAGGTTTTCATTCTTGAGCTAACGAAAGGGATAGAGGCCTGGGCCATTAAGGGGAGAAGACAGGGACTCACAATGAGGAGAGGGTGTCTCATACAACAAAACCAAATGCTCTGTAACTAGATGTCTGTCTGCTCTACAAATAGGTCTCTTCAATAAAAAGGCTAATTTTAGAGATGGATTTAAATGTGGATAATCCAAAGACTACAAAAGCACTCATTTGAAGAGATATCTGCACTTCTATATTCATTGCAGCACTATTTCCAATAGCCAAGTTATGAAAACAACCTAAGTGCCCAAATACAGACGAGTGGATAAGGAAGATGTGGTATATAAACACAATGGATTACCATTCAGCTATTAAAAAAGATAAACTCACACCATTTGCAACAATATGGATGGAATTGAAGGGGATTATACTAAATAAAATGTCAGAAGGAGAAAGACACATATCAGATGGTGTTACTCATATGTTCAAGAAAGGGAAACCCAAAAAAGCATTGGATAAAGCCAAACTAACAACAAATCCTAGAAACCTGACTACAGAACTGAGGCTACCAGAGAGGAAGAGAAAGGAGCAAAACAAAATAGGGGGTAGAGAGCACAATGGACTATAAGGATGGACTGTGGGTGCTTTGGTGGTGGGTGTGATATAGTAATACCTGAAGAGGAAGATCCTGTACCTCTACAACACAATGTGTAAACTAGTTACCTTAATAATAAAATATCTGTGTGGTCTTTTTTTCTAGGTAAGTAATGGTCGCAGTGTCTGTTGAAGCCTACAAGGCCTCAACTACATGTCAAGGTGACACATACTGGGAAAAAACTACACATCTTGGGGAGGCTTGTATATCTGGGGAACCTAACTTTCATATCTCACCTGTAGTGTGTGTGTGTGTTGCCTTCTAGTTACTTTACCAGTTTATAAAGAAGAACGTTTTAATACCAAAAAAGTAGGAAAAGGATTATTGCAGAAATAAGTGTAAACTTAACTCAACACATGCCCTCATTTTTCTCACTTTGGCACAAAGTGAACATGATCCAACCATGCATCAGTTTTAGTGCATGCATTGTGTTTTGGGAATCACTGCTCGTCATTATGGAGGATGTGGAATCTGATTTCCCCATTCAGACAGGGGACACAATGAATAGCAGAAGGTAGAATGCTAAATGAGTCTGTAACCGAACCTTTTTGGGAAATGGCAGAGTACATAACTTTTAAGGTAAGTCATTCCTTCATCCATGCATTGATAGTCATGAGTGCAAGTTCCTGTGGGAGGAACCACACTCCTTGTGGGGTCATAGAAAAGAAAAAGGGACACTTTTTGCCTTCCAGCAGCTCACATTATCCCGATTTACCATACAACCCAGTAAGTACCAAGATAGATGCTTATAAGGTTTTAATATGGGATGACAGAGGTGTCTGGCTCAGCATGGGGAACAGAGAATCTAAGAGGTGCTGACACCTTGTGCTGCAGGTAGATGGACAAGATGGAGGGCGGGTGTGGGAGGTGGAGGGGCCATGAGTAGATGCACAGGGAGACAAAGAAGACAACACATAACTTACAGGAATGTCCGCCCCTACTCAGAACTCACGAATGTCCTCCATGGCTACCTACATTCATGTTAGTAAGGTTTTTGAAAAATTAGGTCATCGCATAGATTAAAAATAAAAGGAAAAGGAGCTATGGGTCTTTTTTTGCTATACGTTCAGGTTTTTATTCAATTGTACATGTTTGAATAAAATAAGCACACCTCCTCCCAATTAGTCATTTTCTATTTCAATCAAGGTTAATGTACAAATGATTTGTCTTACAGTAGGGCCAGTTTTTACCCAAACACAATATACATGTTAAACTAACTGAGCTCAGCTAAAGGGTCTCAAGGAAATGGGGGATTTTCTCAATATTTGTCTTACAAATAATAAAGGTTACTTTTGGAGCCACACGTTTTCATTTTTAGCAACTCTTGTCCTAAGTTGCACAGTACATCTTCAAATAAAGGTTTTCTTTTCCTGAAGAAATTACATGCAACAAAATTGGAGATTCCTCAAAAAATTAAAAATAGATCTACATATATGGTCCAGCAATCCTACTCCTAGATATCACCCAGAAGAATGCAAAAACACTCCTTTGAAGGATATGTGCACTCCTGGTTCATGGCAGCCCTCTTTACAGCAGTCAAATTATGAAAATAACCTCAGTGCCAGATGCATGGATCAGGGAAATGTGACACATCTCTACAGGGGAATAACACCCGGTGACAATGTGGGTGGATTTTGAGGTGATTATGCAGAGTGAAGTAAGTCAGAAAAAGAAGGACAAATCCTGGATAATTTCATTCATATGTAGAATATAAAGCAACAAAGCAACAAGACAGAAACAAACCCTCAGGTTCAGTGAGGAGCTGTGTGTGGGGGACCAGGTCCCCCAACTAGGATGTCTGAGATGCTTCCCAATCAGCACCTAGCTGCAGTGGCCAGAGCTGGAAAGCTGGCCGGCTGCACGTCCTCTCTTTGTCCTTCTCTCTCATCTTCCAGGGCTGCTTTTTCTACAGCAGGGTGGGGATTTCCTTCTAAGGTGACTCCGAGGGCCAAGAGAAGTCAGCTTTCAGACCTCAGGAGACTGGAACTGCCCAGTGTCACTCCCAGTGACTCTACTGGTCAAAGCAAGTCAAGCCAGTTCCGATTCAAGGAAGGAAGACAGACTTACCTTTTGACGAAGGAGCAGCCTGTGTTCCCAGGAGGATGGGAGGACTGCCTGGTGGCTATCTTCACAAATGTCTAGCTTCTGGCTCCAGGACCCCCCACCCTGTACCGCTGCCTGCCTCCTGCCCCTGCCCTGCTGTCTCCACCGGGTTTGTAGTGGCCGCTCCAAGTGTTGGTTCATTCAATATGTCAATCTCTGAGACTTTTGTTGCATGAGCTCTTGTATCTGCAATGTTCTCCCCTTGAGTTTTTGAGAAATGATCCTTCTTGTCATCGAGCGTCCCTAATCACCCAACCACAGCAGTGCCCTGTTGCCATCTCTTCTTGCTAATTTCTTCATGCCGCACTGCTCACTATCTGAAATCGTTGCATATATATAACTGTGTGTGTTTACATGCTTATTGTTGCACCCACTAAGAGATATTGTCTGTATCCCAGCATGTAGTTCAGTGCCCATCACAGGAGCTGTTCGATAGATTTTTTTAAATAACTAAATGATCTGAATTCTAATTCAATAAAATTATGCTTTTTGGGGGTTATGCTTCTAACTTGCAATTTCATTTTGGGTTTCTTGTGCAAAATCATTAATCACATAGAATTGCCTGTGCTCATCTTCAAATATAACTTATACATTTATTACAATTCTGAGCAAATTTTCAATAGAATTTTCCAGGGAGCTTCAGGACTGATTCAAAAGTTTACATGGAAAATGTAGGAATAACAAGAATGCCATATAAAAAAAGGTAAAGTCATTTTAAAAAAACAAGATGGATGTACACGCATGTGTAAACTATTATTGGAAATACCCTATGAAGGAGTGGGACTGGTAAATAAGATATGAAACAGTCACACAATATTATTGCGTTCATCTTTATAACTCCCCTTAAAATTTCCTTGAAAACAATCTTGGGAGTGAGAATACTGGACAACAGGATTTATATTCTTTTGCTTTTAAAACATTTCACTTTGAAATAATTTCAAACTAACAGAAAAGTTATAAGAATAAGGAGAGTAGAAAGAATACTGTACTCCGGGCCTCCCCAGTGGCACAGCGGTTGAGCGCTGGGTTGCGAAGCTCCCCGCAGCCTCTGCAGTGCCGGTTCAATCCCAGGCTGCTCCCCGGCCACCAGAGGAGGGTCCCACATGGCGCGCAGACCTCTCCTGCCGCCCGCTGCTCCCCTCAGCAGTGTACTTCGGTCCTTCTGCCTGCTCTGCTCCCTGCTCTGGCTCTGGTGAATTCTCTCACCCTCCCGCGCTTCTGACTGTAACCAGTGCTTGTATAAATAAATAGGTAAATCTTAAAAAAAAAAAATACTGTACTTCACCCTTTACTCAGATTTTCATCCATTGCTAAACATTTTATTCCTAAGTACTTGGTGTGTATGTTCTTTCCTTTTTTAAGTGTACATTTTCTAAGAATAAGATACTCTCTGAAATAACCACAGAATTTATTGTCAATAAATTTACTTGAGATACAATACTTTGTTTTTCTTTAATTTAATTAAATTATATATATATATGTGTGTGTGTGTGTGTATATATATATATATATATATATATGTATAGATGTATATTACATCGTTCTTCCTTTCTGTACAATGCATGCTTTTTCCTTTCAGGTGTAGTCCCGGCAAAATTCCCACCACCAATTCACCTGCGCATCATCACCGTAGTCCCTTGTGTAAGAACACATCCCCTCCCTTGTTTTAATCCCTGTCCCTCCTCCTCCCCTGCAGTCTCTGATTAATAATTGCCTGTTGATTTTGTTTTTTAATTTATTAAAATTATTTTTTCCTGGTCCTTTATTTGGTTCCCCCACATTCCTCCTATAAATGAAACCATCCAATATTTTTCTTTTTTCCTTCTGGCTCATTTCACTGAGCATAATCCCTTCCAGCTCTATCCATATTGCTGCGAATGGCTTGAGTTTATCTTTTTTGATTGCAGAATAGTATTCCATTCTGTAAAAACAGACACACAGATCAATGGAAGTGAATAGAAAACCCAGAAATAAACTCATATATTTATGGACAACTAATCTTTGACAAGGGTGCAAAGAATATGCAATGGAACAAGGATACAATACTTTAATCTAGTGTCCATTTCCACTCTATTGTTGACTCAGCAAGTCAATAATGTCTTTACAGACTTTCTCCTGCATAAGATTCCAGTAAGGATCTCATATTTAGTTGTAATATATCTTTAACCACCCTTAATTTGGAACATTTTCACAGCCCTTCTCTGTCTTTAAGACATTAACATTTTAAAAGAAAAGAGTGTTCCTCATTGTGGATCTGTTTGGTGTCAGTTACTTCAAGATTGGATTCAGGTTGTACATTCTTGATATCACCTCTGGAGGCACACAGCGTCCATCTGTCCCTCATTGCGATGCTACCTTGAATCATCTGATATTACCAATTTCTCAATTGTGTAGTTAGTATTATTTCCCACGGGAGTCCACAAGAAACTTTCACATATCCAGTTCATCAAAATTTCTCCCTAGATTTAGCATTGATTGACTTTTCCTTAAAGCAATGTTTATAATCATAACTATAAAATGATGATTTTCTTTCTATTCTTTTTAAAAAGATTTATTTTTATTTATACAAGAACTGGGGTACAGGTCAGAGGTGTGGGAAGTGAGAGGATTCACCAGAGATAGAGTGGGGAACAGAACGGGCAGACTGACTGAAGTACACTGCTGAGGGGAGCAGCGGGCGACTCAGGAGAGGTCTGCTGTGCCCTGTGGGCAGATCCCTGGCTGGGGATTGAACTCATGCTGCAGTGGACAGCTTCATAGCACTGCGTTCAACCCCTTGCACCACAAGAGAGGCCCCTAAAATGATGACTTTCTAACTCCAGTCTGTGTCCACATTTTTCAATTGATACTCAGCACTTTACTGTAAACAAGAGCTCCCTCCCTCCCATTTATTTGTAATGAGTGTGGGTTACAGATTCTTATTTTTCCCTGCATTGCTGAACTCAATGACTTTAATGCTCAAGTGGCCCCAGATTTGACCAATGAAAGCCCCTTTGAGCAGACTGTCTCTGCCCCTTTTTTTTTTTTTTTGAGCACATCCCTACTTTCTGGCATAATAAAATATTGCAGCCTAATCTTGCACACACCCTGCCCCTGTCCTGGAATCAGCTATTTTACCAAAGAGACCTTGCTCTTTGCAGTGAAGAACAGTATTAGAGACCAATATCTGGGTGGCAGGTGTGCTTTTTACTATGGTGATGTTTTTGTTACTGGCCCCTTTCAGCAGTCAGAGTTAGGAAATGTATGAAAGTACAGTAAATATGCAAATATAAACATTTATACAATGTACCTCTCTACTTTCCAGATGCATGCCCAACTGTGCATGCATTTTCCTATACAGTCAGTTCTCATTCACAAAAGTTATGTTCTCTAAATTTGCCATAAGCAATGAATTAGAGAACATGGATCATAGTTCCTAGGATACTAGGGAAAATGCAGTTAGTTTCCTGTAAGCCTCTGTCACAATATTTTCAATTCATCAACATATAACCTTGTTTCATGTGTTTATTTAAAAACATCTTATTTAACATGTATTATTGATTCATCGACATTGAATTCATGACCAATCACACCCTATTTCATGTCTGAACTATTCAAACACATGTTCTCTCCAGGAGGCACATCATATCCTTCTTGTGCCAAAGAATACCGAACCGCATACGCTTTAGGACTACAATTGTGGGCCATTTTTATTTTTTTTAAAAAGATTTATTTATTTATTTATACATGCACTGGGTACAGTCAGAAGCGCGGGAGGGTGAGAGAATTCACCAGAGCCAGAGCGGGGAGCAGAGCAGGCAGACTGATGAAGTACACGGCTGAGGGGAGCAGCGGGCAGCAGGAGAGGTCTGCGTGCCATGTGGGACCCTCACCTGTGGCCGGGGAGCAGCCGGGAATCGAACCGGCGCCGTGGAGTCTTCGGGCAGCTTCGCATCCCAGCGCTCAACCGCTGCGCCACCAGGGAGGCTCTGGGGGCCATTTTGAACTGCAAAATCAGCTTTCACCGAGAGTGCAAACATGGGGTGGAGGATGACACTACAGAAACTGTGGAAAGGGCACATGTTTACAGAGTGAGAGCGAGAAATCAGTGTCACGTTTACCAGTCTCATCTGGAGCCGTGCAAGTCAGGTGCTCACTTTTTTTGCTGCTCGGTGCATGTCAGAGCAAACTGACACAAGTGTTGAATTGGGGCTTACAAAAAAAAAAAAATGTAAGCACTTAAGGAACCTACCAAAAGTGAGGATTACCTTCATAACTGGAAATCATGACTTCTCACCAATCCCGCCAGGATTCTTTCTTTTCTCCCATTTCTGTCTATAAATCCTTTCTTCTACAGTGAGAGAGAATCCTGGTCCCCAAAGTAGCAACACATTTACTTTTTGGTCCAATCCTAGAATATCTCTAAAATGAGTGCCAGCGTTGCTTCATCCATATCACTACAAAAACAAAGCTACTGAAAAGAGCTCAGCTTATCCGTAGTCTTCCTACGTTACCAAACTGTGTTTAGTTTTTTCTGTTCCTCTCCAGTGTAGTTAAGGAATTTGTCGGTTACATACTGAATTCATTTTTTTCAGGTTGCTTAGTTTTACAGACTTCTCCTTCTGTTACAGGAACCCAGCCATCTCAGTGGCGGGAGCCGCAGGAGCAGGGGTGTTTTCGATCTGCTGCTCCCCCACAAATTGGTTGTGCAGGTGCTCCTCAGGGCTCAGTAACTGCCTTTTTGTCAGTTGTGGCAGTTGCTCTTTGGAGACCTTTTCTGTAACAGCGCACTTCCTGGATTGTGGCATGGAGCAATCAGGTGCCATGGGCTCCTTGGTAAATGGTCCAATCAGACTTGTGAGTGGGGCACCCTGAAAGAGCATATAAGCCGGGGGTGGCGGGAGCTCAGAGGGAGACCATGCGACTCCAGCCACTAGAGAAGAAGAGAGAGGCAACAATGCCAGCACACAGAGGGAAGATGATGCCAGCCCCTGGAGGAGGAGAGACAATGCCAGTCCCTGACAAAAAGAAGACGGTTCCAGCCTCTGAAGAAAGAAGAAAAGAAGCATCAGGCAACCGCAGCTCTGAGGAGAGAAGAGTAGCCGAAGGACTCTGTCACGGACTGGGCCTCGGTCCTGTCTCTGGTATTGCTTGAAAGGAGCACTAAAGGCCCTGGGCCTGGTGCCTCAAAGAGCTGTTTGTTTTTGGTATAACCCAACACCTCACAAAGAGCTGTTAACACTGCATGTCTCTGACACCACCTCTGCGGGACCAATAGTGGCCATCACTACTGTCTGGTGCTGTTCAGCACTCCTGGTGACCGGTGGTGACCATCACTGACATTACCTGGGTGAGACAGCAGCCACTTGTGGATACAGTAAGCTCTTTGTTTCCTGTTTGTAAAATAAACCCCATGGTTGTTGTTCCTGGAGTCTAAGTTCTCTTGCAATTGTGGGCGCTGGTGAGAAACCACAGAGTGACCTGTCCTCTTATCGGGCACTGTCCGTTGTTAGTCTATAGCTCTTGGTTTTGGTTTTTGGCCTTTTGGGGCTTTTTGGTGGTCTCTCTGGTCTCAGAGCCTGGGAAGGTGGGTGGCCTTTCCATCCTTCCATTCAGCCTCCTGCCCTGTGGCCTCTTTTGTGACCCTGTCCACCCCTGTTTCAGCTGGCAACCAGGATGGGACAGGACACCCATGGTTGATCAGCCCAAGGATCCTCTCCTTGCATTGATCACCTTAAAGTGCAAAAGCAATTGCAAGACACTGACAGAATTTGATTTGGAAACTATAATTGAATAAGTCATGCATTCACCTGTTAGTTTGGGAGGTTCTGTTTCTCCTCCACCCCCTTCTCCTGCTGCTTCTGCCATAGGTTCTGGATTCATGAGAATTATAAGGTCTGGTGTCAACAAGATAATATTTATACTACTGGAGTTCATATGAACATATAGTTGGAGCCCAGTTATGGCATGAATTTTGGATTTTTGCTTCTGGAGTTCATCTTAGGTATGATGTTACAAATGCTATTTGGTGCAAAGGAAGGTGATATTGTAAAAATGCAAGAGCAAAGAGAAACTGCAAGAGCAGATGCAGGTTGCTCTCCAGAAATTGGATTTGGGGAAGGTAGAAGCCCATTTGCTGGCCAGAAGAAAGGGGACCTACCTTTCCCTGATAGTGGTAATAGGAAGGCACAGGAAGAGGAGGACCACCACTTAATGGAAATTTTGAATCCACCAGTGGAGAATCCCTCCCATGTGACCAGTGCACCTCCTGAGGAGGCTGTGTAGGTTCCACAAGCCTCACCACTCCCCAGCAATAAGTCCTCTCCTTCTCATACTAGACGAGGCACTCAGTTTGGTCAAGGGAATTGCTCTGGGGCAGGACAGTTTCCTTTTTGTCAATTCCCAATGGGGGGATTGAAGGAACAGGGTCAGCCTTCTGGATATGATTGGTTTTATAATGCTTTTTCCCCAGGGGATCTCTTCAATTGGAAAAGCTCTGTCCCTTTTCATCGGCAAGACCCCCCCAAAGATCGTAGATTTGTTTGCCTCGATTTTTGCCTCCCATGGGCCAAGTTGGGCAGACATACAATCTATGTTAACTACATTGCTTACATGTGACCAGTGAAGGATGGTTTTGGGAGAAGCTGGGGAAGAAGCTGGTCATCTCCACTTGGAAGATATAGGTAAACCAGCATTGCAGGAGGCTGCTCCTTTGGTAGATCCTCACTGGCATTCCAGTAATGGAGACATGGAAATGTTTGAGCACTACCAAAAGTGACTGTTAGGGGATTAAGCATTGCACTATGAAGCAATTTGCAGCCTCTGAAGCACCAGTTTGATTCCTGGCCGGCCAGGGAGCTACCCACTTGGCGCAGCAGACCTCTCCTGACTCACCCGCTCTCCCCTCAGCAGTGTATTTCAGTCAGTCTGCCTGTTCTGTTCCCACTCTGTCTCTGGTAGATCCTCTTGCCCCCGCATCACTGACCTGTACCCCAGTTCTTGTATGCATAAATAAACCTTTTTTTTTTTTTTTTAAAGCCTTCCTGCAACGTTAGAATGTCAATTTGGAGACATTCAAAATGGAGGAATGTCCTATTCTGCTCCTTGGTGTTGATCTCCTTAGTATATTGAAGGCCCAAATTGTCTTTTCACCTCAGGATCAGAGGGTACACTTACCAGTATCCCCAGAACATGCCTTGCAGTATAAAATGATACTTTCCACTTCCTCCTGATATTTGTAACAAGGTAAATGAAGTAGTATGGGCTGACGGAATGCCTGGCATGCCAGAAATGTAAACCCTATAAGAATTGAATTGGTGAAAGGGAGCAAGACCCCAAGGAAAAAGCAGTATCCTCTGAAAGAAGAGGCTTTGAGAGGAATCCAGCCAGTGTTAATGAGATTTCTACAAAATGGTCTCATTTGGCCCTGTCTCTCTCTCTATAATACTCGTGTATTTCCAGTAAAGAAACCCCATGCAGATGAATATTGTTTTGTACAGGGTTTGAAGGCAATTAATGATATTGTTGAAGACATTCATCCAACAGTGCCAAATCCTTATACTTTGTTGACTGGTATACCTGGAGATTATGGTTGGTTCTCTGTATTGGACTTGAAGATGCATTTTTCTGCATCCCAGTAGATGCTCAGGAGCAGAAGCTTTTTGCTTTTGAGTGGAAGGACCACTCAAAAAAGGACCAATTATAGGTATCTATTGCTTCACAATATTGTTGGGCTGTGCTTTCACAAGGATTTAAGAATTCTCCAACAATTTTGGGGGAAATATTGGCCAAGGATCTTCAAAAGATCCATTTGAAACAGCATCCTCCTGCAATATGTGGATGACCTATTGATTGCTAGTCCTGATGATAACTTTTGTTTGGAAAATACTGTGTTAGTTTTGAACTATCTAGCAGAATGTGGTTACAAGGTGTCACCATAGAAGGCCCAGCTATGTAAGAAAAAGTGACAAACCTGGGGTTTGAGATTGAAAGAGGCAAACGAAGCCTCATGACTGAGAGGAAACAGGTAGTTTCCACACTCAAGTTTCCTAGCAGTAAAGACAGTTATGTGGATTTTTGGGAATGGCTGGTTTTTGCAGAATTTGGATCCCCGACTTTGGACTTAGAGCAAACCTCTTTTTGAAGCTCTCAAAGACCCAGACTCTGAACATTTGTATCTGATTCCTGAATGCCAACAGACCTTTGAGAAAACAAAGAGTAAATTGACTGAAGCACTAGCCTTAGGATTGCCAGACTTCAGGAAGCCTTTTAGACCCTATGTCCATGAAAGACAAAGAGTTGGATTGGGAGTGTTGATCCAATTATTGGGGGACCAGAAATGCAGCCCATTGCATATCTGTCCAAACAGAAGGATCAGACAACGAAGGGCTGGCATTCATGTTTGCGGACTGTGGCTGCGACTTGTGACTTTGTGTATAAAGCAGAAAAGTTTACTTTGGGTCAGCCCATTACTGTGTATGCACCACATCAGATTCTGACATTGTTAGAACAAAATGGTGGACTTTGGCTGACTGCTTGGGCACATGGGAAAATATCAAGCTGCCTACTAGATAATCCCAATGTGCAGTGATGAGTGACCAGTTCTTTAAATCCAGATACTTTGCTTCCAGTTAATATTAATACAGGAAACTTTGAAGATGGGATTCTAGCCCATAATTGTCTGGAGATTATTGAAACAGTGTATGCTAGTAGACTGGATTTATCTGACCAGCCTCTGCCAGATCCAGATTGGGAGCTGTTTATAGACGAGAGCAGCTTAAAAACACTATAGAAGCCAAGGCCCTTCCGGCAGGGACATATTGATAGCTTTGACTCAAGCCCTAGAACTCTCTAAAGATGAAAGGGCAAATATCTTTACTGACCCTAAATATTCCTTCATGAGTGTCCACACGCATGGTGCCATTTGGAAAGAGAGGGGATTCCTTACAGCCAAAAATAGGGATGTTAAGCGCCCACTAGAAATTCTGGCATTATTATAAGCAGTAACCCTCCCATCAGCTGTGGCAGAAATGCAGTGCCTGGCCACCAAAGGACAGGTCTGAAATTGCAGAGGGCAGCAGCACAGCTGATCATGAGGCTAAGGCCACTGCTCGTTCTGCTCTACAAGGTTCATTAATCCCTCTCCTAGACTTGTCTAGATATGTTCCCATATACAGTGGCCAAGATGTGGAAAGGGCCCCAAAATGGAGATTTAATGACTTTGACTCCAGTTCAATTTGGAGAAAGAACTCTCACGGCATGATTCTCCTCCCAGAGGCCCTAGTCTATCCGTTATTGAAACAGCTACATGAAGGACCCCACTGTGGGAGAGATGCATTGTTAGAATTGATACGCTCATATATAAAGGAACCCAATTTGCACGTGGTAGCTTGACAAATCACAAAATGTTGCCATATTTATGCCAAGAATAACCCTAAGATTGATTCACCCCTAAACGTTACTGGGGTTCAATACCGCGGCAAGTTCCTTTTTGAGGATTGGCAAGTGTACTTTACACAAATGCCTAGGATTACTGGAAATTATAGGTATCTATTAGTTTTTGTAGACACCTCCTCAGGATGAGTAGATGCATTCCCCAGGATTACCACTCTAGAAACAGATATAAATTAAGAGAAATTCAAAACAAAATGGACACAACACATTCTCACTTTTATGATGGATTAATTTGGAAGCAATTTATCACATGTGGGAAGAGTGCAAGTGGAGCACTGGTGCTGTAATTGAGAATCTTGAAGTGATAACATTTATCTGTATGTCCTACACCAAAGATGACTTATCTCTTCACCACCCTGCAGAGGACTGAGTTCCCAGGCCTCAGTCCTGGGAAACATGCAGATTATTGAGGAATTGATATAAAAATGTTTACTTTCCAAAATACAAGTAGCTGTATCAGCCACTATGGGGTTGGTTACTAATAGTGGAACTCTCTGGGAGTTCTCTGATAGTAGCCACCATTTTATCTTCTCTAGCAAATTTCCAGGTAAATGATTTTTTTACATTTTATATTTAATTAATTAATTAATTTTACATCATTGATCATTTTTGTATGGTGTTTGATTTCTCCCCTCAGGTGTAATCCCCACCACCAAATTCCCACCACCAAATCACCTGTGAACTGTCACCATAGTCTCTTGTGCTCATCTCTCTCCCTTTTTGATCCCTCTCCCTCCTCTTCCCCACATGAATGTCACCAACTTACAGTTTGCCTGCCAATTTTGTCTTTTTTTTCCTGATCCCTTGTTTGGTTTCCCTATGTTCCACCTATAAGTGAATCCAACTGATACTTTTCTCTTTCCTTCTGACTTATTTCACTAAGCGTAATCCCTTCCAGCTCCATCCATGTTGCTGCAAATGGCATGAGTCTAACTTTTTTGATTGCTGAGTAGTATTCCATTGTGTGTATATTCCACGTCTTTTTGGTCCAGTCTTCTGTTATTGGGCATTTAGATTGTTTCCTAGCTTACTGTTGTAAATAGTGCTGTAGTGAACATAGGAGTGCAGGTTTCCTTTTGAATTAATGTTTTTGTGTCCTTTGGGTGTATCCCTAGGAATGGATTTGCTGGATCATATGGTAGCTCCATTTTTAGCAGTTTGAGGGTCCTCCACAAGGTTTTCATAGTTGTTGGACCAGTTTGCATTACCACAGCAATGTAAAAGGGCTCCTTTTCCTCCACGTCCTCACTAACATTTGTTGTTGCCAGTTTTTTTAATGTGAGTCATTCTTACTGGTGTAAAGTGGTAGCTCATTGTGGTTTTGATTTATATTTCCCTGATTATAAGTGAAGTTGAGCATTTTTTCATGTGCTATTGGCCATCTGCATTTCCTCTTTGGAGAAGTGTCTTTTTAGTTGTCCTGTCCCCCTTTTGACTGTATTCTATATTTTGTTTTTGTTGATTTGTGCAAGCTCTTTGTGAATCTTTGATATAAGTCCCTTATCAGTTGTGTGGAGTGCAAATATTTTCTCCTAATCTGTAGGGTGTCTCTTCATCTTGGTTGTTGTTTCTTTTTCTGTACAGAAACTTTTTAATTGGATATAGTACAAACCCTACTATTCTGAAAGCATATATGCATTCCTATGTTCATTGCAGCTCTGTTTACAATAGCCAAATTGTAGAAGCAACATAAGTGTCCAAGGACAGATGAGTGGATTAAGAAGATGTGTGTGGGTATACATTTCAGCTATTAAAAAGATGAAATCTTGACACTTGCAACAAAATGGATGGGATTGGAGGGAATCATGCTAAGTGAAATAAGTCAGAAGACTAATACCAGATGATTTCATTATATGTAAAGTATAAAGAAACAAAGCAAAGTAACAGACAAAACTAAACCAAAACAAACCCTAGAAATCTGACCGCAGAACTGAGGTTACCAGAGTGGGGGAGGATGAACCAAAGAGAAGGAGATCCAATGGACTATGTGGGAGGATCATGGGTGTTTTTGTGGGGGATTGTAACATTATTTAGAGGTATATACCTTTACCCCTAAATCATATACAGTATTGTAAACCGGCATTATCTCAAATTTAAAAATACAATTAAAAATAAATAATGAAAGGAAAGAAGAGAAAAAAAGAAAAAACAGAAACAAAAAAGAAACAATGGAATGGTGTCTCACAGAGAAATAGCAAATAACCTCTAATTTGATATCCAGGGAAAATTACCTTCACACATGAAAGTGAAATACAAACATTTTTGGACAAACAAAAAAGAAAACTAAAATTCATTGCAAGGACAATGGCTTTAAAGGAAATGTTGAAGATTATTTTCCAGGCAGAAGGAAAATTAAGCTAGATTGAAACTTAGAGATACAAGAAGAAATGGATACTAGGAAAAATGAATATGTAGTTTAATTTAAATGAATATTTACTGTATACAAATTTATAAAATATGTACATACATACATATATACTTACATATATTTACACATGTGTGCATATTATATATAATAATAAAGTTTAGACCTGGGAAGAGGTGCCCTCCTCTAGCCCTGCACTTTGGTCTTTAAGCGGTATTCCATCCCAAAGGGTGAGGAATCCATGGGAACAAGGTGATGGGGCCTGCTGGAGCCTATGTCACTCTCTATGAAGAACAGTTTGGGTACCTGGGGCCTCAGGCTTCCCCACTGAAATGGATCTGGTTATATTCCCAGGTGTATGTTGATCCTTCCCATGGCTCCTCCCTCCTAAAGGCGGACTACACTCGTGTGCACACTCTATGTATGTCAGAGGAGCAGCCAAGTAGAGGTTGCTTGTGGCAGATTTCTACATGGATGGGGTGTTCACACATGTGCATGAGGTGCCTCAAGGTCAGAGGTGGAAGTGGGCGAGAAGGATGGCGACAGGCAAAGAACCAGATGCTAGCTCTCCCATGCCATAGTATTCCCGCATTAAACTCTGAAGGGTTCTAAATTTAAATTTAGAATTACAGGATCGCCTTTGGGGACATGGCAGTATAGAGAGGTTGGGATCACCCTCTCCCTTAAAAAAAAAATAATAATAATATTTGCTCATAAGAAGATCCAGACACTCCATCCTGCCTATAGTTCCAGGACTTCTCCACAGAGATCTTGAACTAAAATTGGTGGTGGCTGAGGGGAGGGAACAGGAGGAAGAAAGGGGAGCAAACTGGGGACAGCCACCCAAGCCCCAATAGGGACAACCTAGAACACTGTGAGATTCCCTGGAGGAACTCTGTGGACACACACGTGAGTGCATGCCCTGCCCCAAAAAGTGGGAACTCTGCAGGTCAGACTCTAGAGATTGGAAACTCTGCAGTTTTCAGCATGGGCAGAGATGGCCATCGCTCCCTTCTTCTGGAAGACAGCAAAAGAGAAGCCAGGCTGAGCCAGGCTAGATTCCATTAAAAGCACAATAGCACAGAGAAGGACTTGTGAGATAATTCATGAATCCTTTGTAAAGTAAACAATAGCACACAAATATTGCAGCCTGCCAGAAGCAGCGGAGACTGGTATGGGGTGGCGATGGCCACCGTGGGCAGCTACTCTCCTGCCACACACACAGCACCACCTTCTGGCCAACTGCAAATCCTGGAGCATTAATCCTGGAGCAAAAACCTGTGGTCTAGATCTAGCTCTCTCACTAGGGAGACAGCCCATGGCAGAAAGGAGCAACAGAGAGGCAGAGTGGGAAGTTTAGACAACCTAACTAAGCACAGGATAGGACTTGCTGTGGAATGAAAGAAGAGGAGGATGCAAAAGCAACCAATTTCACTCCTCAAACTGAGATCCAATATACAAGTCCCAGACTCTCCTGCCCCCATCTCAGCCAAGGTTAAATAAAAAGAGAAACAAAAAAGACTAAATCCCAGTTCCCTGACCACACGTACAAGTAGCAAACAAAGCAACACACATGCCAAGGAAGCAAAGAACAGCTGAACACAAGATGGAAAAGCAAAATGAGTAGGACAGAAGCCCTGGGACAAATATAAAGGATAAAGAAATAGAGAAGCTGTCAGATAATGAAGACTTCAAAACAAATATTGAAACTGTTAAATGAACTACTGGAAGGTCAAAGACAGACAGGCAGGTACAGATCTGAGAAGGCGATCCAGGAACAAAAAGAGTTCTTTACCAAAGGGTCTGAATATATTGCAAGATCACAAAAAGAGACTGAATGAAATGCAGACAAATTTAGAAAGCACTATAAGTAGAATTAATCAGTAAGAGGAAGAATTTCAGAGTATAAGACTCAAACAAATGTGAGAAATTTTAGAAGAGAATCAAGATAAAGGAAAAATGAGGAAACTATGAGAAATATCAGACTCAATTACAAAAGAGGAAACAAGACTAATAGGGATATCAGAAGGAGCAGATAAAAAAATGGGAATAGAGAGGATCGGGCCAGAGTTGGGGCAGACTGCAGGCGCAGGGAAGTGCCTTTCTGACTCACCATTTTAGAATAGGGATCTTTGAGAGAGGGGCGGAGCAACATGGCGGCTAGGAGACGCTGCCAGTAAGATCTCCCATTAAAAAAAGTGAATAGGGAGGAAAAGCGGCAGGTCCCAGTGAGAACTGGGACACGGAAGATAAACGGGTGACGCCAGCGAACTGCCCAAAAAAGAAAGTGGCCATAAAAGAGGACCAGAAGGGAGGGAAGCGCAGAACCCTGCTCCCCTCCCCCGCCCACAGAGACTGCACTCTCCTACCGGCAGAGAGGAGGGAAACAACAAACCAAAACGACCCACAAGAACAAACGACGCAGCAAGCGGGACTGTGCGTGGAAAGGAACAATTGCAGCCACCACACCCTGTGAACGGGAGCTGAGGCGAACCCTGCAGGATTCGCCGCTGCGGTGAGCGAACGGCTCTGGGCGCCATTAGAGAAGAACAAAGACCCCGGGAGACGCGCACACAGCCCGGGCTGCCGGTAAGCTGGTGCGGAAACGCGGCGCGCTTGGCGCGCTTGAAAAGAAAACGCGGACCGGGATCCCGGATGCCCAGGTCCCCGCGCCTGCGACCTAGGCTTGTGGGGAGACACGCAGAGGCCCTCACTGGGGTGAAAGTCCCTCCCTGAGTGAGCAGGAACCAGGCGCCCAGGCACGGGAGCGGGGTGCAAAAGGCGCCATTCCCGCGCCACTGAACTGGGCTACAGCCTGCGTCCTGGACTGAGGGCTTTGAACTGAGACCCGGGGCACGAAAATTCGGGGCGTGGGTTCTCCACGACGGTGGGGCACAAGGCAGACACAGCACCCCAAAGCTGTTGAGGCTTACCCTACCATTCCCGCTCTGTTCCCTGTCCCACGGGGTGGGGGGGGCGAAAAACAGCCCCCCAAGGACAATAGGAGAGATCTCTGGCGCCACCTAGCGACCAGGAAAAAAAAGTCACTAACACCCCATAGAACAGGAAATTTCTTAAGACTGCTTGAAAAGGGCAGAAGGCCTCTGGAGGACCCAGTGGCCAGCCGGGAAGTTAGCCCACCCCACGCCAGGCCCCTTCCGACCAGCAGTCTGAGCCCACAGAGGGAGCAGGCACCCACGTCCGGGGCAGACCGGGGGCGCAGAAGAGTGTGCCTGAAACCGGAGGCGCAGGGTCTGCATCCCGCTTCGCCATTTTAGAACAGGGACATTTCTTCAGTGAAAACTGCCTAAAACCAGCAGAAAGCTCCCCCAGAAGACAGAGATGGCTCCTGGAAGAGCCAGAGGTGAGCGGAGAAGTACACCCAAGATGCCAGTCAGTCCGAGCAACACAGTGTCCCAACGCATACGACAAATTAGAAAACAGACAGTAGGGAGTAGAAGAACCACACGCAACCTAACAACTCCTCAGGAAAGAAGCACACCACAAAAAGAAAACCACTCCCCAGATTGCACCAACAGCAACTTGGAAGAACTTCTGAGCCTTCCAGAAAGAGAATTTAAAATTGCCATGATTAAAAAAGTGATAGATCAGAAGAAGGAAATAGAGTCCCTAAAGAGGGAAGTAAAAGAAATGCAGGAGATCAAAGAATTAATGGAGGAACTAAAGAACTCTGGGAAAAGCAATGAAAGCAGAATAGATGAAATGTAAGAACGAATAAGTACTCTTGAAGACACAGAAATAAAAAGAACCAAAACAGAAAAGGAAAGAGAAGTACGAAGGAAAAAGAATGAAGAAAGACTTTGGGAACTATCTGACTCCATGAGGAAAGGAAATATAAGAGTTATAGGAATTCCAGAAGGAGAGGAGAGAGATGTAGGAACAGAGAAAATATTCCAGGAGATAATTGAAGAGAACTTCCCAAATGCGAAGAACGAGCTGAAAATTGATATACAAGAAGCAAGAAGAACACCAAACTTCCATGACGAAAGGAAAAACACAGCAAGACACATAATAGTAAAGCTCCCAAGAATCCAGGACAAGGAAAAAATAATGAAGCTGACAAGAGGGAAGAAACAGATAACATTCAAAGGAAAACCAATCAGGCTGACATCAGACTTCTCTGAAGAAACACTACGGGCAAGGAGAGAGTGGAGGGACATAGTCAACAGACTCCAAGAAAACAGATGCCAACCAAGAATACTCTATCCCGCAAAGCTCTCTTTCCTCCATGAAGAAAGAATATGGACCTTCCCAGACAAAGAGAAACTCCGGAATTTCATTACGACTAAACCCCCACTCCAAAAAATACTACAAGGAATCCTAAAGCCAGAACCTCAGAGGGACGAATAACAACGAAAGAAGACCAAAAAAAAAAAAAAAAGTTATTAAAAGAATAAATAAATAAAATCAAAGGAAAGACAAACATAATGGCAAATACAGATGCTAACATATCAATATTAACTCTAAATGTAAATGGACTAAACTCTTCAATAAAAAGACACAGAGTTGCAGCCTGGATTAAGAAACAAAACCCAACCTTTTGCTGTCTCCAGGAAACACATTTAGCTACAAAAGATAAAAATAGGCTCAAAGTCAAAGGATGGAAAACAATCCTACAAGCAAATGGGCCAAAAAAGAAAGCAGGAACAGCTATACTTATATCAGATAAAACAGACTTCAAACTCAAAAAAATAGAAAGAGACCCCAATGGTCACTACATTATGATTAAGGGGACAATACTTCAAGAAGAAATAACACTCATTAACATATACTCACCAAACGAAAGAGCACCAAAATATATCAGACAACTGTTGTCCTCTCTGAAAACAGACATCAGAGAAAACACATACGTAGTGGGAGACTTCAACACACCACTATCAACAATGGATAGATCAACAAGACAAAAAATAAGTAAAGAACTAAAGCTCTAAATAAGGACCTAGAGCATTTGGGCTTAACAGACATCTATAGAACACTAAACCCAAAAAAAACAGAGTACACATTTTTCTCAAGCGCACACGGATCATTCTCCAGGATCGATCACATACTGGGGCACAAGACAAACATCAACAGATACACCAAGATTGAAATCATACCAACCATCTTTTCTGACCACGAAGGCATCAAACTAGAAATAAATCATAAAAAGAAGACAAGGAACTATCCTACCTCATGGAGATTAAAAACCACACTACTGGAAGACCACTGGACTAACGAGGAGATCAAAGAAGAAATTAAAAAATTCTTTGAATTGAATGACAAGGAGGACACCAATATCCTAAATGTATGGGATGCAGCAAAAGCAGTAATAAGAGGAAAATATATAGCAATAGAAGCTCACATCAAAAAACAAGAAAGAACTCAAAGAAACAACCTAATCTCGAAGCTCAAAGATCTAGAAAAAGAACAACAAAAAAACCCCAAAACCAGTAGAAGAAAAGAAATAATAAAAACCAAAGCAGAAATAAATGAAATTGAAACTAAAAAAACAATCCAAAAGATCAATGAAACCAAGAGCTGGTTCTTTGAAAAAATAAATAAAATAGACAAACCCCTAGCCAGGCTCACAAAGGAAAAAGGGAGAAAGCACAAATACACAGGATCATAAATGAAAGAGGAGAAATCACAACGGACACAGCAGAAATCAAAAGAATAATCAGTAACTACTATGAACAGTTATATGGAAACAAGTTCAACAATCTAGAGGAGATGGACAAATTCCTACAACTCTACAATCACCCAAAGCTAGATAAAGAAGAAATAGAACACCTAAACAGACCAATTACAAGCAGCGAAATTGAAATGGTAATCAAAAACCTCCCCAAAAACAAAAGCCCAGGACCTGATGGATTTACAAATGAATTCTACCAAACAATCAGAGACGAATTAGTGCCTATCCTTCACAAACTCTTCCAAAAAATTGAGAAGGAAGGGACAATACCAAACACGTTCTATGAAGCCAATATTACACTAATACCAAAACCGAATAAGGACAACACAAAAAAGGAAAACTATAGGCCAATCTCCCTAATGAACACTGATGCAAAAATCCTCAATAAAATTTTAGCTATCAGAATCCAACAATGTATCCATAAGATAATTCACCACGACCAAGTTGGATTCATTCCAGGGGCACAGGATGGTTTAACATCCGAAAATCAATCAACGTTATCCAACACATCAACAAAAAGAAATATAAAAACCATATGACAATATCAATAGATGCTGAGAAAGCTTTCGACAAAGTGCAACACCCATTCATGATAAAAGCCCTTGAAATTCTAGGGATAAAAGGAACATACCTCAACATCATAAAGGCCATCTATGACAAGCCAACAGCCAGTATCATTCTCAATGGTGAAAAGCTGAAAGCAATTCCATTAAGATCTGGAACAAGACAAGGATGTCCACTGTCACCACTGCTTTTCAATATAATACTGGAAGTTCTAGCCAGAGCAATAAGACAAGAGAAAGACATCCAAGGAATCCACATAGGAAAAGAAGAAGTCAAACTATCACTATTTGCAGATGATATGATAATATACATAGAGAACCCCAAAATCTCCACAGAAAAACTAATTCAACTCATCAATCAATTCAGTAAAGTGGCAGGATACAAAATCAACACGCAAAAGTCAGTAGCCTTCCTATACACAAACAATAAATCTGAAGAAGAAGAAATCAAAAAAACCATCCCTTTTATTATTGAAACAAAAAAAATCAAATATTTGGGAATAAATCTAACAAAAGAGGTAAAGGACCTATACAAAGAAAACTATAAAACACTGTTAAAAGAAATAGAAGAAGACACAAAGAAATGGAAAGACATCCCCTGCTCATGGATTGGAAGAATAAACATTATTAAAATGGCCATCCTACCAAAAGCAATATACAGATTTAATGCTATTCCAATCAAAATCTCAATGGCATTCTTCAAAGAAATAGAACAATTATTGATGAAATTCATATGGAATCACCAAAAACCCCGAATAGCCAAAGCTCTACTGAAAAAAAAAGAAGGAAATGGAGGCATCACACTCCCAGACTTCAAACTATACTACAAAGCCATAATCATCAAAACTGCATGGTATTGGCACAAGAACAGACGTACAGACCAATGGAATCGAATAGAAAATCCAGAAATAAACCCACAGATTTATGGTCAACTAATCTTTGACAAAGGAGCAAAGAATATGCATTGGAGCAAAGAAAGTTTGTTCAATAAATGGTGCTGGGAAAACTGGGTCGCTACATGCAAAAGAATGAAGCTTGACCACTACCTCACACCATACACAAAAATCAACTCAAAATGGATTAAAGAACTAGACATAAGACCTGAAACCACAAAATACATAGAAGGAAATATAGGCGAAACACTACGGGATTTGCATATCAAAGACATCTTTACAGACACATCACCCAAAGCAGTGATAGTGAAGGCAAAGATAAACAGATGGGACTACATCAAATTAAAGAGCTTCTGCACAGCAAAAGAGACAATAACCAAAACAAAGAGAAACCCCACCAACTGGGAGAACATTTCTGCACCCAACACTAATGATAAAGGACTGATCACAAAAATCTGCAAAGAGCTGATGAGACTCAGCAACAACAAAGAAAACAATCCAGTCAAAAAATGGGCAGAAGAGCTAAAAAGAAACTTCTCTGAAGAGGAAATGCAAATGGCCAACAGACATATGAAAAAATGTTCAACATCACTTGTAATCAGGGAAATGCAAATCAAAACTACCATGAGATACCATCTCACACCAGTGAGAATGGCACATATTAAAAAAACTAGCAACAACAAATGTTGGCGAGGTTGTGGAGAAAAAGGAACTCTTCTGCACTGTTGGTGGGAGTGCAAACGGGTCCAACCACTATGGAGAGCTGTGTGGAGATTTCTGGACCTACTAAACATAGAGCTTCCATATGATCCAGCAATTCCACTCCTAGGTATTTACCCAAAGGACACAGAAACATCAATTCCAAAGAGCACCTGCACCCCTATGTTTATAGCAGCACTGTTTACAATAGCTAAGCTTTGGAAACAACCCAAATGCCCAAAAATAGATGACTGGATCAAGAAGATGTGGTACATATATTGCTGCAGGAGGCCTTGATGCCCCAGCCAGATAAGACACTGGCAAGCAGTGAAGCCCAAAGGGCCTCACACTGTGGGGCTGAAGCTAAAGGGCCTCACACCGTGGGGCTGAAAATTCCTTGTGCCTCACACCGTGAGGTTGAAGATGTAACATTCCTTCACTTTTTGTTCTTGGTCATAAATAAAAAATTTCCCAAAAAGGTACATTAGGCACTATATTATATACATCAGTATATTACAAATAAACGACATAAAAAATTAAAAACTAATTATTAAACAATTTGGCCTACTTAACAATAAAAGACAACTTATTAAATATGCCTGACAAGCATTACAATACAATAATCATAACAGGTCCTTCTATTTTGTTTTCTCTTAAAGTTTCTTGGGAAAGTTTTTAATATAAAACTATTTGAGTTAAAAAATTTCTAGGTAAAAAAAGTTCTAATAACTAAACTACAACTGGTCTCCGGCTAAAGGTCATGTAAATAAAATAGTCCTTTAATGCTTAGGCTTTAGCTAATAAAAATGCACTGGCGTTTATTCACTGTTTTAAATAATTGTCTAAATAAAAAAATAAGTAGCTTTAATGTTAGGTTTGGTTTATTATCTGTTAACCTTGAAAGCTGCCGTCTAGCTGAGACCTGTTGGGGCCAGTAGTCTATGAAAAACATAATATACTAATTGTTTATGCTTTACACATAATAATGTATTTTCTTATTATTATTACTAATAATAAATAAATAAAAACCTGCTGAGTCTCTCGGCAGAAAATACTAACACCTCACCAAGTGTCAGTGTCTCCTCATTCTACCTCATCCCCTTCCCCTCAGCCCTTAAGTTTTCAGTTCTTTCGTTTTCGCCTAGGTCGTCTCATCCTTTCAGGAACCCCTGACACGACGTTTTGCTGGAGGCTGGTCCCCGGCAAGTGGCGCCCGAACAGGGACTTGAAAGGTAAGATTTCTTTCCCGTGCGGGGATGGCTAGGATCTGCTCCATAGGGTAGGGCGCATACCCGCCTGTAGAGAAAGCAGGTTTGAGGGGAGCAGTAAGTCAGAACCGTAATAAGGCGAGTGAGTGTCTTATTACGTGATAAGGCGAGTGAGTGTCTTATCGTTGAGAAGCATTGGGCCATATTGAGTCTAAGGAAAGAGGACTCTTTATTGATCTAAGTATACTTGTTAAGAGAGGCCTTAAGACCTCTCATGCGCAATTGGCTAGTTTCCTAAATTTTGTTGAGATGTGTTGTTCTTGATTTCTAAAATGACAGAAAAAAATTATGGCTGTCTGCATGCCTAAAGGACATCAAAGAGGACTCAACTAACAGCCCCGTATTAACAAAACAGTATTAGAAAAAGTGATCAGGATTCTTGGGATAGTGAAATTGTTTTTCAAAAGCCAAAACTTGATTCTAGAGCTAGTACTGACCTCTTTGCAGAGGCATCGGCTCCCAATTATGAGACCATTCCAAAATCCAGCCCAAATTTCCAGCCCCGACTTGGCTAAAATTGTTAAAATAAAAATAAAAACTCAAAAACAAGTAAAAAATAATGTGTCATAATCTTAAATAAAAAAAAAATAGTCCAATCTTTTCCTGTTAATTATTTGGGGAGGAGGCTAGGTTCCCCCTGGTGGAGTTTTGCCGTTGTTTCTTTTAAAATAAATAAATAAATAAGACATTTCTAAATAATAATATTCAAAGTTCATTCACAATTGGTAAAGTAATAAAAAATGGTTAAATATGACTATGTAAGATTATATAACTATAATATAACTAAAAGGTTTTTATTAAAATAATATAAACCCACTGCAATGGGCTGGTGGGGGCTGCCCTTGATCTCAACAAGCAGCTGCCTGGACTTTTTCTCCAGTGTTGGGATCACTGGCAGGTCTCTACTGTCTTCCTGCTGTGGGGGACTAAACTTATCTATTGTCCACCTTAAAAAAACTATTTTGGTTCATTATACAAAAATAGTTCTATTTCCCTGTGTTTCTCTAATTTTAAAGTCTAAATTGTCTTAGGCAAAAACTGTTGAGTTACTTTTGACTTGCTAACAAGCTACACAAAATACTTATTGGTTAAATAAAGCTTTTAAATTTACTTATTGAACCTGTGAAAAGTTAAGTTTCTTGTTAAAACTAATTAACCTAGTAAAATATAAAGTAATAATACAGACATTTTTGAACAAAATTCTAAACCTCAGTATCTTCACACATATTGGTAAAATAACTATGTCTTAAATATATACACATGGCCAAAATTTTAAATGTATATCAAAAAATCTCTGTGTCTGTTTGTGTCTGCTTTTGTGTTTTTGTTTTGTTTTGTTTTTTACCTCCGGAGGACCAATCATAAACGGCGCCTATATAAGTTCTCATAAAAACAAATTTTAAAATCATAAACAAAAATTTTTGATATACAAAAACTAGTTCAAGTTTTATCATAAAATTCAAAACATATATACATTAAAGTTATGTTAAATATTAACAATTTACTGTTTAAATGTATCTTTAAAATATTTTTCTTTTCTTGACTAAAAAAATGTGTGTGTGTGTATATATATATATATATACTTACATATGTAAATTTTTTGTCATATTAACATTATCAAGTAAAACTAAACTATACTGTTTTTAAGTCAATTTTAAAAAACTACAATGTTTAAAGTAGTATTTTGGGGTAACAAACACACAAAACACCTCCTTGTGTTCTGAATTACTAAAAAAAACCCACTATCATAATTTGTTAAAAGTTTTAGTAATGTCTATTTTAAAAAAAAAAAAACAATTAAAAAATTGTTAGACACCGTGCTGATGTTACTTGCATAACAGGGCATAATTAGCCTAACACCTGGCCCACAAAAGCCACGCCCTTTACTTTGGTTGGACTGGGATCAGCACAAAATGGGGCAAAAAGTTCTCAAATTTTAAATAAAAATAATGGACAGGTGTCCGGGACTTCTCAACCTTATGTTATTCCTTCCCTTTCTATAACATTATGGGGAAAAACTGTGTTATCGCAAATAAAAACTTTAATTTTCAGCCCTAATAATATAGTTACATCACAAATGTTGCAAATGGGCTTTCACCCTAACCAAGGGTTAAAAAAAAAATCTTTATGGGAAAACAACTCCAATTGAGCCAGTTCCCAAAAGTGCTAAGGCCGGTATGGGGTACCGTCAAAATTTAACCTAGGGGCCATTGCTCAAGTTGCAGCCAACCCAGTCACCTAAAAAAATAATAAACCAGTGTGGGTTGAACAGTGGCCTCTTACAAAAAAAAAAATACAAATTATAACAAACCTAATACAAAATCAATTAATACAAATCAATTAATTTTAAAACCATAAAATACCCCAATTTTTATTATTAAAAAAAATCAAAAAAATAAAAACTATTACAAAATTTAAAAACAATAAATGTTACTATACAAAATATAAAATGCTTGCAACCAGGCTTGCCATCACCTGTGGCCATCCCTAAAAATAAACATGTTATTGTTATTAATTTACAAAATTACTTTTTTACCATCCCTTTACATCCCCAAGACTGTAAAAAATTTATATTTAGTGTCCCATCAGTAAATTTAAAAAAACTGTTTCAATAAAATAAATAAAAAGTTCTCCCTCAGGGCATAAAAAACAGTCCAACTTAATGTCAAAAATTTGTAAATATGGTTTTGTCATCCTTTAGAAATGAGTACCCTTCCATTTACTGTGTTCATTACAGTAAAAAAAATGTCAACAATTAATAAACATTAAAATCCTAACCAACTGAACTCTAAACCTCAAGCTATGTAAAAAAATCTCATTTCTGGAACATAAAAAGGCCCTAATGTGTTATTAACAAATGGGAGAGACTATGCTTATATCTTTCCACAAAATTCAAATGGCCCAATTTGGATTCCTGACAGACTGATCCGACACCATGTTTCAAAAGCCTTCACCGACACATCGCCCCAAGATACATAGGTGCAGCCCTCTGGGACCCTATCCACCTCCTCCAAGATGCCATTGCTCCAGATCCCCTGCTGGAAAATCATCATCTTCCCTGCACCACCTTCGGGTTTGTAAGACGTCTTATCATAACAATTAAAATCTGCTCAAAAACCTAACCTCTAATGCTCGACAGCTACTTGTACAACAAAATACACACATCATCCTGGATCCCCCCTTTTTCCATCCCACTCCTTGGGGATTTCCCTCGCTCCGTGTGTTCACTAATTATTCTGATTTACTAGGTAAAAATTCAGACTCTTTTGTTTTATTTAAAAGCACTAATAACTTTTCTTTTCAGGGACACATA
This sequence comes from Talpa occidentalis, assembly GCF_014898055.3. Taxonomy (NCBI): domain Eukaryota; kingdom Metazoa; phylum Chordata; class Mammalia; order Eulipotyphla; family Talpidae; genus Talpa; species Talpa occidentalis. Next base: position 71,594,521 of record NW_023605083.1, read on the forward strand.
AATTCGCCTCCTATGTGTTTTACATCCAATCCTATCTATATAAAGTCTCAACTACCTGGCTGCCTACCTATTAATAACAAATATTTTTAAACAAAATCTCCAAAAGCCTTCCTCCTCCGGACCTAACCATAATTTATGGGTACTGCTTTTATCTCTCCTTGGTCCTCACAGCACTAATAAAAACATAGCTCGAGCTTCAGTGTCCTCCACTCTCCCAGCCTGTTCAATTTACAACTCAAATAACTCCCGAAATACTATTGACAAAAATCATGGATTTCCCACTTGACATACTTGTACGTTTCCCTCTGCAGGACTTCGCTACCAGCCTTACCAAACTAATCTTTCTGTTTATGATTTTTCAGTGCTTGGAACAGGTACATCCGCCACTAATGTCCCCGAGGACTATAGGTTTCTCCTGCAGGACGCTCTCATCTACAACCGGTCAAATCACTTCATTCCACCTCTAAAACCTGTCACCCAGTGGTATTCAGCTGGATGGATTACTCCCGCCTACATTGTCAACACTTCAAATGGTTCCCGTGCATACCCGGACTTGTTTCACCTCCTTGCCGCCACTTCACCTGTGCGTTTTCGCCGACCTGGACATTCTGTTAATGCTTCCACCGTAGGGACTTGTGTGGGCCCCCCTTATACCCTCCTTGTTGAGGGCCCCAGACTATTAACCATTACTTATCATCACCATGTTTTTCATGTTAATTGTACTAACTGCATTCTCACCAACTGTATTACCTCTGTTGACTCATTGTCTAAAACTACTTTTGTTATCTTACATCAACCTCCTTATGTCATGCTCCCTGTAAACTTACAACAGCCATGGTATCACGACATTAAACTGTATACTCTTCAGCTTGTGGGACAGGGACTACGTCGCTCTAAAAGGTTTGTAGCGGCACTTATACTAGGTATTACGACACTTATTGCTATTATTAGTTCTGTTGCTGTTTCTACTACTGCTCTCGTGCAACAAGTTCATACTGCCTCCCATGTTAATGATTTGTCTCGTAACATCACACACACTTTAATTATCCAAGACCACGTTAATAATAAGTTTAAAACTCGTTTAAATGTTCTTGAGAAATCACTTTTACATATTGACAATCAAATTCAACACATAAAAACACATTTAACTACCAAATGTCATTCTAATTACAAATAAATTTGTGTCACTCCACATGTTTATAACTCTTCTTCTGTTTCTTAAAATAATGTCAAAAATCATTTACTGGGTGTTTAAAATAATACAAACATTTCCCTGAACCTTACTGCTCTGCAAAAAAATATTAAAACAATTAATTTAGCTCATGCCCCCTCCTCCACACCTACAAAAGTTACTACTTCCTTCCTGGCTTCCTTACAACATTATACCACTAAGGCCGCCTGGTTCCCATCATTTATTACTTTAGGTATTGTTTTGCTTGTCACCATAATTATATTAATACTCTTCCCATTGTTTATTAAATTACTTTTCCGTACTATCAATCAAACACGTGTTAAATTACAAACTATACAAATAATGGCCAAAAACAAAAAAGAAAAAGGTGCTGCAGGAGGCCTTGATGCCCCAGCCAGATAAGACACTGGCAAGCAGTAAAGCCCAAAGGGCCTCACACCGTGGGGCCAAAGCCAAAGGGCCTCACACCGTGTGGCCAAAGCTAAAGGGCCTCACACCGTGGGGCTAAAAATTCCTTGTGCCTCACACCGTGAGGTTAAAAATCTAACATTCCTTCACTTTTTGTTCTTGGTCATAAATAAAAAAAAATTTCCCAAAAAGGTACATTAAACACTATATTATATACATCAATATATTACAAATAAACGACATAAAAAATTAAAAACTAATTATTAAACAATTTGGCCTACTTAACAATAAAAAACAACTTATTAAATATGCCTGACAAACATTACAATACAATAATCATAACAGGTCCTTCTATTTTGTTTTCTCTTAAAGTTTCTTAAAAAAGTTTTTAATATAAAACTATTTAAATTAAAAAATTTCTAGGTAAAAAAAGTTCTAATAACTAAACTACAACTAGTCTCCGGCTAAAGGTCATATAAATAAAATAGTCCTTTAATGCTTAGACTTTAACTAATAAAAATACACTGGCGTTTATTCACTGTTTTAAATAATTGTCTAAATAAAAAAATAAGTAACTTTAATATTAGGTTTGGTTTATTATCTGTTAACCTTAAAAGCTGCCGTCTAACTGAGACCTGTAGGGACCAGTAGTCTATGAAAAACATAATATACTAATTATTTATGCTTTACACATAATAATGTATTTTCTTATTATTATTACTAATAATAAATAAATAAAAACCTACTAAGTCTCTCGACAAAAAATACTAACACCTCACCAAGTGTCAGTGTCTCCTCATTCTACCTCATCCCCTTCCCCTCAGCCCTTAAGTTTTCAGTTCTTTCGTTTTCGCCTAGGCCGTCTCATCCTTTCAGAAACCCCTAACACGACGTTTTACTGGAGGCTGGTCCCCGGCAATATATACCATGGAATATTACTCAACATTCAAAAAAGATAAACACATGCAATTTGCAGCAACATGGATGGCGCTGGAAGGGATCATGCTCAGCGAAATAAGCCAAAAAGAAAAAGAAAAATACCGGATGGTCTCACTCATAGCAGGAATCTAGAAAACTTAAATAAGGGACCAGGAAAATGAATATAAGAAAGTGAAAATCAAAATCAACAAAAAACTATGAACCAGAGACACTTTTTGGGGGGTGGGGGGCGGGAGGGGAAGGATTGGGGTCAGAATAGGGTGTTTGCAATTGTACGGGGGAATATAAAAATAAAATTTATTATTTAAAAAAAAAAATAAAAAAAAAATAAAAAAAAAAATAGAATAGGGATCTTTGCTTCAACCGAGATTGCTTGGAACTGGGAGAGGACTGCCCCCACAGCCAGAGGCGAGCTGAAGGCCCCCAAAAGCCAGGTCCTGCCTGGCATTAGTTGGAGCCCAGAGGGGGATCCAGTGATTTGGAGCCCATGGAGCAATCCAGCCACCCCACCTCCAGGGCAGTCTGTGGGACCTCAAGACACACCTCTGGAATTAAACAAATACAGAAGGAGGAGATACTCTGTGACAGTGACCATTAACATATCATAGTACCACTGCCCTACTGGACTTCTTTTGACTCTATTGGACCACCAGTTTCCGACCACCCAGAAAGAGCACACCAAAAAGATGCTGGCCAGTACCAGTGACACAGTGTCCCAATGCATAGGACAAATTAGAAAACAAGCAGCAGGAAGAAGAAAACTACAAGCAACCAAGCAAGTCCTCAGGGAAAAGACACATCACAAAATGAAAAAAACCCACCAGACTGCAACATCAGTGACTTGGAAGAACTTCTGAGCCTTTCAGAAAGAGAATTCAAAATTGCCATGATTAAAAAATGGACAGAAGTCATAAAGGAAAACAATGATAAGGGAAAAGTAATCAATGATCAGAAGAATGAAATTGAGTCCCTGAAAAGGGAAGTAGAAGAAATGCAGGTGATCAAAGGATTAATGGAGGAGCTAAAGAACTCTGGGAAAAGCAGTGATAGCAGAATAGATGAAATGGAAGAATGAATAAGTACTCTTGAAGACACAGAAATAAGAAGAATCAAAACAGAAAAGGAAAGAGAAGTACGAATGAAAATGAATGAAGAAAGACTTCGAGAACTATCTGACTCCATGAGGAAAGGAAATATAGTGTTATAGGAATCCCAGAAGTAGAGGAGAGAGACATAGGAACAGAGAAAATAGTCAAGGAATGTTGACGAGAACTCCCCAAACATGAAGAAGGAGCTGAAAATAGACATACAAGAAGCAAGAGAAACACCAAACTTTTATGATGAAAGGAAAAATACAGAAAGACACATAATAGTAAAGTTCCCAAGAATCCAAGACAAGGAAAAAATAATGAAGATAACGAGAGGGATAAATAGATAACATACAAAGGAAAACCAATCAGGCTGACATCAGACTTCTCTGAAGAAACACTATAGGCAAGGAGAGAGTGGAGGGACGTAGTCAACAGACTCCATGACAACAAATGCCAACCAAGAATACTCTATCCTGCAAAGCTTTCCTTCCTCTATGAAGAAAGAATAAGGGCCTTCCCAGTCAAACAGAAGCTCTGGAATTTCATTAGAAATAAACCCCCACTCCAAAAAATACTACAAGGGAGTCCTAAAGCCAGAACCAACAGAGGGATGAATAAGAATGAAACAAGACCAAGTAAATAAATAAATAAATAAATAAATAAATAAAGCCAGAGAAAAGACAACAAAATGGCAAATACAGATGCTAACATATCAATATTAACTCTAAATGTAAATGGACTAAACTCTTCAATAAAAAGACACAGAGTCGCAGGTGATTAAGAAACAAAACCCAACCTTTTACTGTCTCCAGGAAACTCACTTAACTTCAAAAGATAAAAATAGACTGAAAGTAAAAGGATGGAAAACAATCCTACAAGCAAATGGACCAAAAAAGAAGGAAGGAACAGCTATACTTACAACAGATAAAACAGATTTCAAACTCAAAAATGTAAAAAGAGACCCAGACGGTCACTACATTATGATCAAGGGGACAATACTTCAAGAAGAAATAACACTCATTAACATATACTCACCAAATGAAGGAGCACCAAAATATATCAGACAACTATTATCATCTCTGAAAACAGACATCAGAGAAAACACATATGTAGTAGGAGACTTCAACAAACCACTGTCAACAATGGATAGATCAATGAGACAAAAAATAAGTAAGGACACTAAAGCACCAAATAAGGATCTAGAGCTCATGGGCTTAACAGACATCTATAGAATACTAACCCCCAAAAAATCTGACTACACATTTTTCTCAAGTGCATACAGATCATTCTCCAGGATCGATCACATACTGGGACATAAGACAAACATCAACAGATACACCAAGATTGAAATCCTACCAACTATCTTCTCTGACCATGAAAGCATCAAACTAGAAATAAACATAAAAAGAAGGCAAGGAACTCTCCTACCTCACGGAGATTGAAACCCACACTACTGGAAGACCACTGGACTAATGAGGAGATCAAAGAAGAAATTAAAAAATACTTTGAGTTGAATGACAAGGAGGACATCAATTTCTTAAATGTATGGGATGCAGCAAAAGCAGTAATAAGAGGAAAATATATAACAATACAGGCTCACATCAAGAAACAAGAAAGAACTCAAACAACCTAATCTCACAGCTCAAAGAACTACGAAAAGAACAACAAAAAAAGCCAAAACCAGTAGAAGAAAAGAAATAATAAAAATCAAAGCAGAAATAAATGAAATCGAAACTAAAAAAAAAAAAAAAACAATCAAAAAGATCAATGAAACCAAAAGTTGGTTCTTCAAAAAAATAAATAAAATAGACAAAAAAACCCTAGCCAGGCTCACAAAGGAAAAATGGGAGAAAGCACAAATAGATAGGATCACAAATGAAAGAGGAGAAATCACAACGGACACAGCAGAAATCAAAAGAATAATCAGAAACTACTATGAACAGTTGTATGGAAACAAGCTCAACAATCTAAGAGAGATAGACAAATTCCTACAACTCTACAAAGCTAGATAAAGAAGAAATAGAACACCTAAACAGACCAATTACAAGCAGTGAAATTGAAATGATAATCAAAAACCTCCCCCAAAACAAAAGCCCAGAACCAGATGGATTTACAAATGAATTCTACCAAACATTCAGAAATGAATTAGTGCCTATCCTTCACAAACTCTTTCAAAAATTGAGAAGGAAGGGATAATACCAAACACGTTCTATGAAGCCAACATTACACTAATACCAAAACCAAAAAAGGACTACACAAAAAAAGAAAACTATAGGCCAATCTCTCCAATGAACACTGATGCAAAAATTCTCAATAAAATTTTAGCTATCAGAATCCAACAATGTATCCATAAGATAATTCACCACGACCAAGTGGGATTCATTCCAGGGACACAAGGATGGTTCAATGTCCAAAAATCAATCAACGTCATCCAACACATCAACAAAAAGAAATATAAAAACCATATGACAATATCAATAGATGCTGAGAAAGCTTTCGACAAAGTAAAACACCCATTTATGATAAAGGCCCTTGAAATTCTTGGGATACAAGGAACATACCTCAACATCATAAAGGCCATATGTAACAAGCCCATAGCCAATATCATTCTCAATGGTGAAAAGCTGAAAGCATTTACATTAAGATCTGGAACAAGACAAGGATGTCCATTCTCACTACTGCTTTTCAATATAATACTGGAAGTCCTAGCCAGAGCAATAAGACAAGAGAAAGACATACAAGGAATCCAAATAGGAAAAGAAGAAGTCAAACTATCTCTATTTGCAGGTGATAAGATAATATATAGAGAACCCCAAAAACTCCACAGAAAAGCTAATTAATCAATCAGTTTAGTAAAGTGGCAGGATACAAAATAAATACACAAAAATCAGTGGCCTTCCTATACACAATCAATCTGAAAAAGAAGAATCAAGAAAAACATCCCTTTTATTATTGAAACAAACAAAAATCAAATACTTGGGAAAAAAATCTAACATAACAAAAGAGGTAAAGGATCTATACAAAGAAAACCATAAAACACTGTTAAAAAGAAATAGAAGAAGACACAAAGAAATGGAAAGACATCCCCAGCTTATGGATTGGAAATATTAACATTATCAAAATGGCCATCCTACCAAAAGCAATCTACAGATTCAATGCTGTTCCAATAAAAATCTCAATGACCTTCAAAGAAATAGAACAAATATTGATGAAATTCATGTGGAACCACCAAAAACCCCAAATAGCCAAAGCTCTCCTGAAAAAAAAAAAAAAAAAAAGGGAATGGAGACATCACATGCCCAGATTTCAGACTATACTACAAAGCCATAATCATCAAAACTGCATGGTATTGGCACAAAAACAGACACATAGACCAATGAAACAGAATAGAAAATCCAGAAATAAACCCACAGATTTATGGTCAACTAATCTTTGACAAAGGAGCAAAGAATATGCAATGGAGCAAAGAAAATTTTTTAATAAATGGTGCTGGGAAAAATGGGTCGCACATGCAAAAGAATGAAGCTTGACTACTACCCCACAACATGCACAAAAACCAACTCAAAATGGATTAAAGAACTAGACATAAGACCTGAAACCATAAAATATATAGAGGGAAATATAGGCGAAACACTACATGACATGCATCTCAAAAACATCTTTACAGACACATCACCCAAAGCAGTGATAGTGAAGGCAAAGATAAACCACTGGAACTACATCAAACTGAAAACCTGCACAGCAAAAGAGACAATAGCGAAAACAAAGAGCAACCCCACCGACTGGGAGAAAGTTTTTGCACACAACTCTAATGATAAAGGAAGATCACAAAAATCTACAAAGAGCTGATGAGACTCATCAAATCAAAGAAAATAATCCAGTCAAAAAATGGGCAGAAGATGGGCCTCCCTGGTGGTGCAGCGGTTGAGCGCTGGGTTGCGAAGCTGCCTGCGGACTCTGCGGCACCGGTTCGATCCCTGGCTGCTCCCTGGCCACCAGAGGAGGGTCCCACATGGCGCGCAGACCTCTCCTGCTGCCCGCTGCTCCCCTCAGCAGTGTACTTCGGTCCTTCTGCCTGCTCTGCTCCCCGCTCTGGCTCTGGTGAATCCTCTCACCCTCCCGTGCTTCTGACTGTACCCAGTGCATGTATAAACAAAAAACAAACAAACAAACAAATAAATAAATAAATAAAACATGCCTCTATAAAAAAAAAAAAATGGGCAGAAGAGCTAAAAAGAAACTTCTCCAAAGAGGAAATGCAAATGGCCAACAGGCATATGAAAAAATGTTCAATGTCACTTGTAATCAGGGAAATGCAAATCAAAACTACAATGAGATACCATCTTACACCAGTGAGAATGGCACATATTAAAAAATCTAGCAATAACAAGTGTTGGCAAGGATGTGGAGAAAAAGGAACTCTCCTGCACCACTGGTGGGAGTGCAAAATGGTCCAGCCACTATGGAGAGCTGTGTGGAGATTCCTCAACCTACTAAAGATAGAGCTTCCATATGGTCCAGCAATTCCACTCCTAGGTATTTATCCAAAGGACACAGAAATATTAATTCCAAAGGGCACCTACACCCCTATGTTTATAGCAGCACTATTTACAATAGCTAAATAGATGACTGGATCAAAAATAGATGACTGGATCAAGAAGATGTGGTACATATACAAGATGGAATATTACCCAACAATCAAAAAAGATAAACCTATGCAATTTGCAGTAACATGAATGAAGCTGGAAGGGATCATGCTCAGTGAAATAAGCCAGAAAGAAAAAGAAAAATACCGGATGGTGTTACTCATAGCAGGAATCTAGAAAACCTAAATAAGGGACCAGGAAAAAGACTAATTATAATAAAGAAAAAATCAAAATCAACAAGCAACTATAAACCAGGGACACACTATGGGGAGAGGGGGCAGAGAAGAGGGATTAGGGTCAAAATAAGGGGGGTGGAATTGTATGGGGAATATAACCAAAATGAAAATGCATACATTGTGCATAAATGAAAAATGATGTAAGAACTATATAAAATAAAATATATTAAATAAAAAAATGGGAATAGAAATTGTGTTCAAAAAAAGAATATCTGAGAATCCCAAACTTAAAGGATGAATTAAATATGGATGTGCAGGAAGCGGAGAGAACACTCAAATTTTTCAATGCAAAATGACCTATACCATCATTGTCAAACTATCAAAAATCAAAGATAGGGAAAAAAATTGCAGAAAGCAACGGGAAAAAAATCTTACAAAGGCTCCAAGGTTAATATTTCCCTGGATCTTAGGCCACTCTCTAGACAAGAAGAGAGTGGAAGTGATCACAGTCCTAAAAGGCAAGAACTGTCAACCAAGAATTCTCTATTCTGCAAAATTATCATTTGAGTATGAAGATAAAATAAAGTTTTCCCCAGAAAAACAGAAGCTAACAGAGTTTACCAACACCAACCCAACTCTCCAAGAAATGCTGGGAGTTCTTCTATAAAAAAAATGAGGTACAAATTCTTGAGCAAAATGACATTAGCAATAAAACACCAGAAGTGTGAGCAAGAATACTATGAGTCCAAAAAAAAAAAATTACTGAGGGAGGAGGAAAATATGGACAGAACCTGTCTAGTTATATATTGGGCAGCAGACACCAGCTCATAAAGGACTCAGAATATATTAAAATTTCCTACAAATCAATTAGGAAAAAGATAACATATCAGCAAATATATCAAAAGGACAATATATCAGTGAAATAGGCATGAAATCTGAAGAGCACAATATATAAGATTACACATACATGATCAATAAACATATAAAAACATACCTACCTCGCTAGTCAGCAAGGATATGCTACGACCAAATTTTAATGGAACAATATAGTATTTATGAGCACTGAGAATCTTCAGGCTTTGCTGGTAGAACTATAAATTGGCACAATCAATGTTGGAAATGCTTGACATTATCCACTGACGTTTATGATATTCATACCCTGTAATCCAGCTAATTCCCCATGAGAAACACACACACAAGTGTGCCAAAAAGAGGGGAACATGTCTGTTCATAGCAACAATGTTGTGAAGGCTTATTCAGCAGACTTAGAATTAGCCTCAACTATTTTGCTGAAATTCCTGTATTGCAATAACCTTTGGTCAAGCTTAAAACTTACTGGTTTATGGTGTTTCTTATAACCATAAGTCTAAGAAGTTTGGGGCTTGTACCAGCATATCAGTATTTTTTAACTGATAACAGTGATATTGATGATTCACACCGGTTTGATGAGACTCTCAGAGGATGGTTAGAGTAGGAATATGCCTAATTGAGCAGCAAAATGTAAAAATAACCTCTGGAATTCTGTTTCATGCTCCCTGATTATGAAGTGTTCCATGCACACTTTGGCTCCTGATCAGAGAGAAAAAGTGTGTTTAGCATGGTCCTTACAGAAAGAGGACATTAGAGCCTGACTCTGGTCCCTCCTGACCCCTTGCTGTTATCTGCTATGCTGAGTATGTTTTCTGCAACAAACTGGATTTGAAAGTATTCTCATTTTGGCTTCTGTGCATTTTCCCTAGCAATCAAATCACATTTAACGGCACCTGTTATTGCCATAACATTATTTGGAATAGCCCAAAGCTGCAAAGGACCCAAAATGTTTATTAACAGCAGAATGGATAAATAAAACAGGCTACATTAAAAATAAGTAACTACAGGTATCTATAAAATCTTACAAACAATGCTGAATGGAGCCAAGTACAAAGAATCCACACTGTATGTTCTCATTTGTATAAAAAAGTATAAAAATAGACAAAACTAATCTATGGTAGATATTGGTTACCTTTGGTGGAAAAGAATGGAGTCGTGGTTAGGGCCTTGCTGCCTACGTTCAATTTCATGACCTGGCTGGTGGTTTCATGGGAGTGTTCAGTTTTTAATAATTTATAAAGGTAGTGATTTGCTAAATTTCATACTTCATACTTGCTTTTTTAAATAAAAGTTTATTAAAAAACAAAATATGCAGGGCCTCCCCTAGTGGCCCAGGCAGTTGAATACAGCACTGTGAAGCTTTCCACAGCCTCTGCAGCGCCGTTTTCGATCCTGGCCGGCTGGGGAGCAACCCGCATGGCACAGCAGACCTCTCTTGTCTCGCCTGCTCCTCCCCTCAGCAGTGTGTTTCAGTCAGTCTGCCTGTTCTGTTCCCCGCTCTGTCTATGGTGAATCCTCTCACCCTCCCGCTCATTGGGCCTGTACCCCGGTTCTTGTATGCATGAATAAATAAATCTTAAAAAAAAATATGCACCAATAATTACACAATGCTCTTTATAAAGAGAGAAAGAGAGAAGTTTTTTGATCAACTTTGGAAATAATTAGAACATTAACTCCCTAATATGAAATTGGACAACTGAAGGGGAAAACTTTAGCATTTAACCACCTTTTGGTACAGCTGTATTTTAGTGTAACAGCCCTGGTTGATGAGGGAAAGTTTATCTTTACAAATTACTCCCAATTAAACAAACAAACAAACAAACAAAAACAAATTATTCTCAATTACTAAGAGGAATTAACAACCACTAGAAAATTATCAATGACTTAATGAAATAATCATTCATTTAATGAAATAATTAATCCAGGCGATATAAGCACTGTAGTAATTATCTATTGTAACAGATTACTCCAACATGTAGCAGCTTAAACAACAAATATTTATTTAAACTTATTTATTGAAGCAATACTGATTTATAACATTCTATAGGTTTCAGGTGTGTAGTCTTGTAAGTCAACATCTGTATTACACATCATGTTCTCCACCACCCATCACCCTTTACCCAGTTTGCCCACTCCACTTCCTGCTTCCCTTCTGGTGACCACTGATTTGTTGTTACAGTCTAAGAGTTTGTTTTTGTTGTTTTGTTAGTTCATTTGCTTTGTTCCTTTATCTACCACATGCGGATGAAATTATACAAACACTTATTACCTCACAGTTTCTGTGGATCGGAAACTGAACATGACTTTAACGTGTGCAGTGTCTCCCACAAAGTCCCAATGAAGGTGTCAGGTGGGAGCTGCAGTCATCTAAAGATTTGACTGGGATTGGGGATGGGAGGAAAGGACATGGCAGGTGGGGGGTGGGGGATACCCTCTAAGCTCACCCATGTGGCAGCTGGCAAGGACCTGAGTCCTGGCAGGTCTCAGGTCTCAGGTCCTTGCCAGCTGTTGGCCCCAGATGTGCTCTCCTTGCCTCATGGACTTCACATGTGCCACACACTGTGTCTCCCTGAAGTATCTCAGACATGGCAGCAGGCTTCCCCATACCTGGAGTGTGAGTGAGAGCAAGAGAGGGAATCCAAGGCTGAGTCCATAGGTTTTCTGTAACCTAGTGTTAAAGTGACACCCCATCACCTCTGCTGCATGCTGTTCATATAAGTCCATCATAAGTGCAACCTACACCCAATGGAGAGAATTTTAAGGGTGTAAATACTAGAGTGGGGATCATGGAAGCCTCGTAGATGATAACGATCACAATCACCGATGCTTGGAGGCCATTAGGTGAAAGGCTTTTGGGAAACTTTTCATTCCGAGGCATCAGCTGTCCCCATTTGAACCTACTACTCAATCTTATAATCACTCAAAGAGGAATAACCGTATTAGTTGCCTTTTGCTGTAGGGCACACAGCATCATCTCATGAAATATTCTTCCAAAGAGTTGAATCTAATCAGCTCTTTAGCAAAATCCAATTTACAAGAAATCCAAATGATAAGAGAATAAATTAAATGACACCATGAGGGTACAACTGTAGACTGTGGGACTTTCTAAGGGAAAATGGGCCTATTTCTTCATTAAGTCAAGTGCCTGGGAAAAAAAGGCAAATTGCTATAGATGAAAAGAAACTTAACCACCCAATGCAATCTTTAGACCTTGCTTGGATCCTGATTGAAACAAATTAACTAGAAAAAGACAGTCTGTTTCATAACAATGAGGAGACTTTGGATATAGATAAAGAGATGGTTCCAAGGAGTTAATGTTACTTTTTCTTGACATGATAATGGCATTGTGGTTATGAAAGCAAATGCCCATATTTTTCTGAGATGCACACCAAAGCTATAAGGTATTACATGGCTAAGATTTGTTTTTTCAATAGTTCAGCAGACACAGTTAACACAACAAAAGAAATTAGAAGAAACAAGTGTGGCAAAATCTTAAAAGTTGAATCTGGATGATGGGTAAGTGCAAGTTCTTTATATGTTTTTATGGATGTTTAAACATTTTCATAATAAAAATGGAAAGAAATAATGAGAACTAGATGGTTTTATAGCTGAATTCTAGTTAGATTTTAAAGAATAAATATTTTTGATATTTAAATAGCTAAAGCTTCATAAAAAGTTGGTCTGTCTTTTGAAACTTTTTTATAAAGTATAATATTCTTGAAGAAAAGTTTGCAATTTAAGTATTTTTGCAAATTGTACACATTTGAGCATATAGATTTTTTATTTTTTTATTATTATTTTTTTAAGATTTATTTATTTGTACAAGCACTGTGGTACCAGAGGCTCAGGAGGGTGAGAGAATTCACCAGAGACAGAGTGGGGAGCAGAACAGGCAGAAGGACTGAAGTACACTGCTGAGGGGAGCAGCAGATGAGACAGGAGAGTTCTGCCCAGCCATGTGGGAATCTCCCTGGCTGGTCCAGAATTGAACCCACACTGCAGAGGCTGTGGACAGCTTCACAGCGCTGTGCTCAACCTGCTATGCCACCGGGGAGGCCCAATAGATTTTTTAAAAATCCAAAATATGAGGACCCCAGAAACTTCCCTCATGGCCATTTCTACATGGTATCTTCTGCCCACCACTATGCTTGCTAAAGCCAAAATGTGATTTTTAAAAAACAGCTGGGACTACATCAAATTAAAAAGCTTCTGCACAGAAAAAGAGACACTATTTTTGGGCATTTGGGTTGTTTCCAGGTATATTTTTGAATCAATGTTTTGTGTCCTTTGAGTAGATCCTTAGGAGTGGAATTGCTGGGTCATCTAATAACTCCGCTTTCATAGACTGAGGAACCTCCACACAGCTTTCCATAGTGGTTGGACCAGTTTGCACTCCCCTCAGCAATGTAGGAGAGTTCCTTTTCTACCACATCCTCGCCAACATTTGTTGTTGCTTGTTTTTTTGATATGTGCCATTCTTACTGGTGTCAGGTGGTATCTCATTGTGGTTTTGATTTGTAATTCCCTGATTATAAGGAATGTTGAACATTTTTTCATATGCCTTTTGGCCATTTGCATTTCCTCTTTGGAGCAGTGTCTTTTAAATTATTCTGCCCATTTCTTGACTGGATAGTTTGCTTTGCTTTTGTTGAGTCATGTGGTTTCTTTGTAAATCTTTGTCATCAGTCCCTTCTCCATTGCGTGGAGTGCAAAAATTTTCTCCCAATCAGTGGGGTGTCTCTTTGTTTTGGTTAATGTCTCTTTTGCTGTACAGAAGGTTTTCAGTCTGATGTAATCCCAAGTGTTTATCTTTTCCTTGACTTTCTTAACTTGGGGGATGAGTCTTTAAAGATATTACTGAGATGTATGTCTTGTAGTGTTTCACCTATGTTTTCTTCTATGTATTTTATGGTTTCAGGTCTTATGTTCAGCTCTTTTATTCATTTAAAAAAAAAAGATTTATTTATTTATTTATACAAGATCCGGGGTACAGGCCAGATGTGCGGGAGGGTGAGAGGATTCACCAGAGACAGAGCAGGGAACAGAACCTGCAGGCTGATAAAATACACTGCTGAGGGGAGCAGCAGGTGCAACCAGAGAGGTCAGCCACGCCATATGGGACCCTCACCGTCAGGCCAGGATCAAACCAGCACTGCAGAAGCTGCAGACAGCTTCACAGCGCATCGCTCAACCACTGTGCCACCAGGGGAGGCCCTCTTTTATCCATTTTGAGTTGATTTTTGTGTATGGTGAGAGGTAGTGGTCTAGTTTCAATCTTTTGCATGTGGTGGTCCAATTTTCCCAGCACCATTTATTGAGCAAACTGGCCTTGCTCCATTGCATATTCTTTGCTCTTTTGTCAAAGAATAGTTGTCCAGGAGCCTCCCCAGTGGCACAGCAGGTTGAGCACAGTGCTGTGAAGCTGTCTGCAGCCTCTGCAGCAGATTCCCACATGGTGTCACATACCTCTTCTGCCGTGCCCACTGCTCCCCTCAGCAGTGCTTTCAGTCCATCTGCCTGTTCTGCTCCCCACTCTGTCTCTGGTGAATCCTCTCACACTCCCACGCCTCTGGCCTGTACCCCAGCTATTTTATAAATAAAAAAAAAATTTTTTTAAAAAGTACTCCTTTAAAAAAAAAATTAGTTGTCCATATATGTATGGCTATAATTCTGGGCTCTCTATTCAGTTCAATTGGTCTGTGTGTCTGTTTTTGTTCCAATACCAAACTGTTTTAACTATTATAGCTTTGCAGTATAGTTTGAGGTTTAGAAGTGTGATACCTCCTTTCTCCTTTGTTTTTGTCAGTAGAGCTTTGGCTATTTGCAGTTTTTTTTTTTTTTTGTGGTTTCGTATGAATTTCATCAATATTTGTTCTATTTCTTTGAAGAATGTCATTGGCTGCATTTTTCTCTTCCAAGCTTATTGATTTGTTCTTTTTCAAGTCTTCCTTTTTCAAAGATCCTATTTCCTTCTTTACGTCTTTGAGCAGTTAAGATTATTTTTAAGTTCTAAGATTGTTTTCTATTCATATTCTCAGGCATTAATTCCTCCATTTCTTGAATTTACCAATTATTTCTATGATATTGGACTTCTTCATGTGCTTAAATTTTTTAAAATATCTACTCATGTTTGAGATTTCTCCTTCATATGCACCATTTCTTTTCATATGAGCTTCTTGGCCTCAAGTAGGATCCCATGCATTAGCAGGCCCAAAACAGGTCATATATTAGCAGACCAATTTAGATCTTCTACTCCACATTAATGGTTTAATTTTGTACCTTACATGGATATTGCATAGACTCGGTTCTTATGCTCCATGACCTACTGCCGTGTATGTGTATATGTATATATATATATATATATATATATATATATAGGTATATTCTTTATATATTCTTATATATATATGTTCAACACTCTCGAAAGCAAAATAGATTACACATTCCATTTAAGAGGATGATGGTACATTTAGGAAATCAACCTGAGGATAAATGATCAAAGACCTATGGACAAGAGGGGGTGAAGAAGTATCAGGCATCTGCTGGCTCTGCACAAATCTCTTCTCGCTGTTGTATTTTATCTCTATGGTTGAATCTAAAGTGTTGCGCTTCCACTTTACAATCCCCTTATAATATCTCCATTCCAGATCTCTTAAATCCAAGAATTGTTTTTCTGGAAAAAAAAATTTATCAAAGAATCAGTTAACTTTCAGTTATTGAGAAATGTTTCAGGGACAGAATATACCTTTTATGAACTTGAATCTCTTCCCTTTTAAAAAGCTGTTCCTGAAGCTTTATAAACTAGGAGGGAACCTATGGTGCTCATGTCATCTAAAGCCCTCTTTTAAATAAAGACCCTGCAGGGCCACAGTGGGTTTGGGCTTTTGTTATATACCAACTCTTATTAAGTCTTAATATTTTATTTTTTAGTGGGGAGGGAGTGTACAGTAACTTAATTTTAACAGAGAAACTAGACTGCAAGCATTCTACATAATTAGAGTAGGTGGGTATCTTTCTGATTAGATTAGGTGGGTATCTTTCTGAAGGGTAGAGCTGAGCCCAGCTGATAGCACATACTGGTTAAAACCAAAGCCTACAGCATCCTCTTCCCCCACATTGCCCCTCTCAGAATGAGGGATGAGTGACAGCAGAACAGCACTGAATAAGAGACAAATAATCATTGAAGAGGATATTGAAATAAAATTCTTAATATTTCTTATGCAATTTCCTGTGTGATGCCAAACTTTATTTGGGTTCTTTTGTGGATTATATAGGTCATTTCTATAACTTCGCAGATGATCCTCATCTGGCTCCCTCTTTTATAGAGAGCAGAAAGTTTAGAACTCTATTCACCAGTTTCTTGTGATAATGTTGGCTGTTGGGCACAGCCTAGCCAACAGGATGTAGAAAGTAGCCACCTGAAAAAGGGAGTTCTGAGGAAACTTTGCTTCCTTATTAAAAAAAAAAAAAAAAAAAAACAGGACAGAAGTAGCCAATATGACTCTATGTTCTAGCTCCCTCCCCAGCATTGGCCATAGTGTCTCAAGGTGTAGGAAACATTTTTTGGCTATGGAGACAAAACCATACATGTAAAGATGATAGAACCTGGATCTTCAATGATACCAAAGAGCATTGCTCTAGCTTTGTATACCTGCATCTGTACTTCGAATTATATAAGAAAATTGCCATCCCTCAAAATAACCTGCTATTTTTGATCAACACATTCATAACCTACATTGTCCTACAGGATTTAACATGAGCAAGAGAAGTTTATATGATAGGAGAAGAACAAAATGGAACTACCCCTTTCCTCCTCCAGTGTTTAGTGTTAGTAAGGGTATATTCTTTATATATCTTAAACCTTTGGTTTACCAGTAGTCTTAAAGTTCTCCTGGACTAAGAATCCAATAGGGATTGGCTGGTTAACAAAATGATAGTAATACTGGGTAACATGAGACAATGAAAAATGAATTTCTACAATACCAATGAAACCTAAGGAATTACTATTATTCCTCACATGAATATCTATCTGACTTTATGAATACTCCTTAAAAAAAAGAGAACATGTCCCCAAAATACTATCTCTACAATCTGAAGGAATAAAGTCATGGAGGCAGAGAAGACACTCCAACAGAGTTTGTGAGGCCAATTGTTGGTCTCTGTCAAGACATCAGTGAAGTGAGTTATAACAAAGATACTTTCAGCATCTTGGACCAAATGTTGTCAGAGTAATCAATCTGTTCCTTTAAATTTGTGCTTTTTGTCTTTCCCATTATATTTGTTTGTTTGTTTGTTTATTTATTTATTTAATGAATGAAGTACCATTGTTTTACATCCTTGTAATTTTTTGACAGGATAGGATTTATCACTTCAGGTCCCACTACTTTTAATATAAAGGTAATGATTTTCAAAAATATTTTCTGTGCAATGGTCATAACTTGAGTCAAGAACCTATTTCAGAAGAAATGTAATATATTATAGTGATATATTATAGTAATATATTATAATAATTATAATATAGTGTTCTAGAATGACAAAATACCACTTCCCTCAAATTACATAGGAAAAATGGAAACCTTATGATTAACACAATCGCTTCTCATTAAAAAATCATCATATGTTTTATATATTTTATTACTTTCTTTGTATATTCTTTTGCCTTTTATGAGTACTTTCCTGTTAAAGAATCAGATGAAAGGAACATTTCCGTCTGTTGGTTATAGAGATGTAACAATAAGGAAAGGATATGATTTCATAAAAAATATCCTTACAACTTTCAATTGCAGTAAAGCCAGGATAATTAAGAAAATATAAGCCACTATATAAAATCAATTTACAAATTTTCAACTAAAATTGACATTTTTATACAAACACAATGAAGTACAAGAGAAAGAAATCAAGAAAAGTATACCATTTTTAGTTATATCAAAAAGAATATTGTACCTAGGAAAAAACTTAACAAAGAAGGTGACAGACCTGTACAAATGATAACAATAAAATATTGTTAAAAAGAAATAAGACAGAACTGAAAGGATATTTTCTGCCCACAGATTAGAATTAACATTGTTAAATTGTCCATCTTATCCAAAGAAAAATACAGATTCAAGGTAATCCCTATCAATTTATCAAAGAAATAGAGCAAACATTATTGAAATTTATATGGAACCACAAGAACCTCAAATAGCAAATGGAGTACTCACAAATATAAATGGAAGAATCACATTCCCAGCCTTCAAACTATACCACAAAGCTATAATAATCAAAAGTGTGTGGTATTAGAATAAAAATAGACACATACATCAATAGAATAAAACTGAGAACACAGAAATAAACCTAACTTAAATGGACAGTTAATTTATGACAATAAAAGAGTATTTAATGGGTAAAGAAAAGTCTCTTCAACAGAGAGTGCTGTGAAAACTGGTCAACCACATGCAGAAAAATGACAGTAGACCACTATCTCATACCATACACAAAAATTAATTCAAAATACATTAAAGACATGGATGTAACACCTGAAATCATTAAAAGAATAGGCAAAACACTCTACAACAATGACTTCAGAGATTTCTTTGGAGACTTTATTCCAATACTTGCAAAAATAAACAAAAGGGGCTACATCAAGCTAAAAAGCTTCCACAATGAAAGAAACTATCATTAAAATGAAGATACTCTATTGAATGGGAGAAAATATTTGCACATCATAATCAAACAAAGGGTTAATATGCAAGAAATACAAAGAACTCATACAACTCAACAAGAAATAAAATGATCCAATTTTAAAATGGACAGAAGATCCAAATACACTCTTTTCCATTAAAAAAAGACAGATGTTACTGAGATGTATGTCTTGTAGTGTTTTACCTATATTTTCTTCTATATATTTTATGATTTTAGGTCTTATGTCCAGTTCTTTTATACATTTTGAGTTTATTTTTGTGCACAGTGAGAGGTAGTGATCTAGTTTCATTCTGTTGCATGTGGTGTCCAGTTTTCCCAGCACCATTTATTGAACAAACTGTCCATGTTCCATTGCATATTCTTTGCTCCTTTGTGGATTTTTTTCTGGGTTTCTATTCGATTCAATTGGTCTGTGTGTCTGTTTTTGTTCCAATACCAAATTGTTTTAATTATTATGGCTTTGTAGTATAGCTTGAAGTTTGGAAGTGTGATACCTCCATTCTCCTTTGTTTTCATCAGTAGAGCTTTGGCTATTCACGGTTTTTTTGTGGTTCCATATGAATTTCATAAGTATTCTATTTCTTTGAAGAATGTCATTGGATTTTTATTGGAATAGCATTGAATGATGATTTACCTTATAGCAGGAATATAGGGGAATCAAATAAGACATCAGTGTAAAAAAATAACAACAATATAAAACACAACAAAACAAAAACAGACAATTATAAATCACAGACATCCTGCAGAGAGGAGAAGAGAGAGAGATCAGAGGGAGGGAGGGAAGAGCACAGGAGACTGTAGTGATGGTGCACGGGTGCATTGGTGAAGGAAATTCTATAGGGACTACACTTGGAGGGGGGGAAGCAAATATTGTTTAAAAATAAATAATGTTGTAAAAAAAATAAATTGAAAAAAAGACAGATGACCAAGAGGCATATGAAAAAGTATTCATTATCACTTATCATCAGGAACATGCAAATCAAAACCATAATGAGGTACCCACCACCTTACACCTATAAGAATGGTCCACATCCCAAAGACCAGAAACAAGTATTGATTTGATGAGGATGTGGAGAAAAACCAAAGTTATACACTATTGGTGGAATATACACTAATTCAGTCCCTATGGAAAACGGTGTGGAGGTTCCTCAAAATATTAAAAACAGAACTAACATAAGATGCAGCAATTCCATTTGTAGGTATCTATGTGAAGAATAAAAAAAAAAACACTATTTTTAAGGATAGATGCATTCCTATGGTCATTGTAGCACTATTTACAATGGCCAAATTATGGAAACAACCTAACAGCCCAATGACAGATAAATGAATTAATAATATGTACATCCACACACTATGGGATACTACTCAGCTTTTAAAAAAAAGTGAGAAATAAGCTAAGGAAGAAAATGAAACCCATTGAGTCCTCTGCTGTCTGTCTCTCTCAATTCATCTGCCTTGAAATAAGTGCCTTAAAATTCCTTTATATCACCTATTCTGAGAGAAAGGGAGTGAGAGGGCTCTGCAAACAAGTGAGCACTAAAACACAGGTCAAGCAAGGCTGCTGGAGCACCCCCCTCCTTTTCAGAACTGAGTAGAGAGAGGGAGGGCTCTGCCATCAAGGTGAACTGTGGTTGCCAGGAAAGTGCAGGTTTGCCTGTGGGGGCTGTTGGAAGTCAGGGATCCCACAATCCCCTTCTGGAACTGAGTAAATACAGAGGGAGAGGATCTTTAGGGACAGTGCCCATCATTGTATCCACAGCAGCACTACCCTTGTGGAGTCTGGCATAATAGTGCAGGACCCAGTCTGGCCACCAGTTCCTGATATCTCAGAAAGAGCACCCCAAAAAGATGCCCTCCAGTACCAGTCACACAGTGGCCCACACATAGAACAAATTAGAAAGCAAACAACAGGGAGAAGGAAAAATACAAATAACTAAGCAAGCCCTCAGTGAAGGACACACCACAAAAAGACAATCAGCCGCCAGAATTCAACAACAATGACATGGAAGAACTTCTTTGCCTTCTAGGTAGAGAATTTAAAATCGTCATGATTAAAAAACATAAAGATGACAAAAAGGAAAAGAATGATATGAAAATATAATTAATGAACTGAAGAATGAAATTGAGTCTTTAAAGAAGGAAATGAAGGAAACGTAAGCGATTAAAAGATCAATAGAATAGCTAAAGAACTCTGGAAAAGCAATAAAAACAGAATTGATGAAATGGAAGAAATAATCAGTACTCTCGAAGATACAGATATAAAAAGAATAAAAAAAAAGAGAAGTATGAAGAAAAAATAATGAAGAAACACTTCAAGAACTATCTGACACCATGAGGAAAGGAAACATAAGAGTTATAGGAATCCCAGAAGGTGAGGAGAGAGACAAAGGAACTGAGAAGCTATTTGAGATAAACTAAAAGAACTTCCCAAATATGAAGAATGAAATAAAAATAGACATGCAGGAAGCTAAAAGAACACCAAATCACCACAATGAAAGGAAAACAATGGCAAGACACACAATAGTAAAGCTTCCAAGAGTCCAAGACAGGGAATAATGAAGCTCATGAAGGGGAAGAAACAGATAACATATAAAGGAAAACCAACCAGGCTGACATCAGATTTCTCTGAAGAAACACTACTGCCAAGAAGAAAATGGAGCGACATAGTCAGCAAATTCCAAGATAATAAATTCCAACCAAGAATATTTTACTCAGCAAATCTCTTCTTTCTCTATGAAGGAATAATAAGGACCTTCTCAGAAAAACAGAATCTCCAAAAATTCATTACAACTAAACTCCCACTCCAAAAAATACTACAAGAAGTCCTAAAGCCAAAACAAACAGAGGAATGAATAAGAAGAACAAGATAAAGCAAGGAATAAAATCACAAAAAGAGAAATAAAATGGCAAATACAGATGCCAATGTATCAATATTAACTCTAAATGTACAAGGACTAAACTCATCAATAAAAAGACACAGAGTAACAGGCTGGATTAAAAAACAAAATCCAACTTTCTGCTGTCTCCAGGGAACACGTTTAACTACAAAAGATAAACATATACTGAAAATAAAAGATTGGAAAATAATCCTACAAGCAAATGGGCCAAAAAAGAAGGCAGCAACAGCTATACTTACATCAGATGAAACAGACTTCAAATTAAAAAAGGCAAAAAGAGACACAGATAGCACTACATTATGATTAAGGGGACAATACACCAGGAAGACATAACACTCATCAATATATACTCACCAAATGAAGGGACACCAAAATATATTAGACAATTATTATCAGCTCTGAAAACAGACATTTAAAAAATGCATATATAGTAGGAGACTTCAACACCCCACTGTCACCAATGGACAGATCAACGAGACAAAAAACAAATAAGGACACTAGAGCCCTAAATAAAGACATAGAACTCATGGGCTTAAGAGACATCTGTAAGACACTGCACCCAAAAAAAATCCGAGTATACTTTTCTCAAGGGTGCATGGATCATTCTCCAGAATCTATCACATACTGGACCACAAGACAAACATCAACAGATACATTAAGATCAAAAATCATTCCAACTATCTTCTCTGATCATAAAGGCATCAAACAAGAAATAAATCATGAAAAGAAACAAGAACCCTCCCACTTCATGGAGATTGAAACACACACTACTGGAAGAACATTGGATTAAAGAGAAGATCAAAGATGTTAAAAAGTACTTTGGGTCAAATGACAATGGAGGACACAAGTTTCCAGAAAGTATGGCACATATCAACAACAGTAATAAGAGGAAAGCATATAGCAATACAGGCTCACATCAAAACACAAGAAAGAACTCAAAGATAGAAACTAATCTCACATCTCAAAGAACTAGAAAAAGAAGAAGAACAACAACAATAACAGAAACAAAACAAAAAAAGAAGAAAGGAAATAATAAAAATCAAGGCAGAAATAAATGAAATAGAAATAAAAAGCAGTGCAAAAGATCAACAAATCCAAAATTTGGTTCTTCAAAAAAATAAACAAAATAGACAAACCTATAGCCAACCTCATGAAGAAAAAAGGGGAGGAAACACAAATAAATAGTATCATAAATGAAAGAGGAGAAATTAGAAAAGACTCAGTAGAAATCAAAAGAATAATCAGAGATTAGTATGAAAATTTATATGCAAGCAAGTTCAACAATCTAGACGAGATGGACAAATTCCTAGAATGATATATCATCCAAAGCTAGGTAAAGAAGGAATAGAACACCTAAAAAGACTAATTACAAGCAGTGAAATTGAAGCATTAATTGATACACTCCCCAAAAGCAAAGGCCCAGGACCAGACGGCTTCACAAATCAATTCTACCAAATGTTCAGAAATGAACTAGTGCCTATACTACACAAACTCTTTTAAAAAACTGAGAAAGAAGGAACATGTTCTATGAAGCCAACATTACACTAATACCAAAACCAAACAAAGACAACACACAAAAAAGAAAACTACAGGCCAATCTTCCAAATGAACACTATGCAAAAATCCTCAATAAAATCCTCACCAACAGAATCCAACAATGCATCAAAAGAATAATACACCATGATCAAGTGGGAATTTTTCCAGGGGCAAGGATGATTCGACATCTGAAAATCAATTGAACTGAATAGACATCCCAGAAATAAAGCCATACAACACATCAGCAAAAAGAAAAATACAAACCATTGATCATATTAATAGATGCTGAGAAAGCATTTGACAAATTTCAACATCTGTTTATGATGAAGGCCCTTGAAATTCTTGGGGTAGAAGGAACATACCTTAACATGACAAAAGCCATATATGACAAACCCACAGCCAATATTATTCTCAGTGGTGAAAAGCTGAAGGCCTCTCCTTTAAGATCAGGAACAAGACAAGGATGTTCACTCTCCCCACTGCTCTTCTATATAATACTGGAACTCTTAGCCAGAGCAAAAGACAAGAAAAAGACATGCAAGGAATTCAAATAGGGAAAGAAGTAAAACCATCACTATTTACAGATGACATGATAATACACATAGAGAACCCTAAAAACTTCACAGAAAAACTAATCAAAATAATCAGCCAGTTTAGTAAAGTAGCAAGATATAAAATCAACACACGAAAATCAGTAGCCTTCCTATATACAATCAATCTGAAGAAGAAGAAATTAAGAAAACAATCCTGGGCTTCTCTGGTGGCTCAAGGGGTTAAGATGCAACCTATGAATCTATCTGCAGCCATTGCAGCACAAGTTCAATCCCCAGCCAGGGAGTTGCCCACATGGTGCAGCAGACCTCTCCTGACTCGCCCACTGCTCCCCTCAGCAGTGTACTTCAGTCAATCTGCCTGTTTTGTTCCCTACTTGTCTCTAGTGAATTCTCTCACCTCCGCACCTCTGGTTGATACCCCAGTTGTTGTGTGCATGAATAAATAAATGTTTTTTTTTTTTAAAAAAAAAAAACAATCCCATTTACAATCAAAACGAAAAATCAAGTACCTGGGAAAAACTTAACCAAGGAGGTGAGTGACTTATACAAAGAAAATTATAAACCATTGTTAAAAGAAATAGAAGACACAAAATATGGAAAGATATCCCCTGCTCATGGATGGGTAGAATTAACATTATTAAAATGGCCATCTTACCAAAAGCAATTTGCAGATTCAATGCAATCTCCATAAAAATCTCAATGACATTCTTCAAAGAAATAGAACAAATATTGATGAAATTCATATAGAGCCACAAAAAAACCCTCAAATAGCCAAAGCTAAAATGAAGGAGAATGGCAGTATCACACTCCCAGACTTCAAACTTACTACAAAGCCAAAATAATTAACATTATGGTACTGGAACCAAAACAGACACAGAGACCAATGAAACTGAATAAATAACCCAGCAATAAAGCCACACATATATGGGCAACTAATCTCTGATAAAGGAGAAAAGAATATGCAATGGAACAAGGCCAGTTTGTTCAGTAAATGATGCTGGGAAAATGGACCACCACATGCAAAAGAATGAAACTAGACCACTACCTCACACACTGAACAAAAATCAACTCAAAATGGATAAAAGAATTGAACATAAGACCTGAAACCATTCAATATAAAGGAAAAAAATATATACGTAAATATTATAAGACATACATCTCAGTAATATCTTTAAAGACTCATCCCCCAAAGCTAAAAATGTGAAGGAATAGATAAACAGCTGGGATTACATCAAACTGAAAAGCTTCTGTACAAAAAAAGAGAGAAAATAACCAAAACAAAAAGATACCCTACTGATGTTGAGAAAGTTTTTGCACTTCATACAACTGATAGGGGACTGATCACAAAGATATACAAAGAACTCACATGACTCAACAAAAACAAAGTAAACAATCCAGTCAAAAAATGGGCAGAAAAAGCTAAAAAGTCACTTCTCCAAAGAGGAAAAGCAAATGGCCAACAAGTATATGAAAAACTCTCATAATCAGGAAAATGCAAGTCAAAACCACAAAGAGATATCACCTTACACCAGTAAGAATGGCACATATCAAAAAAACTAGCAACAGCAAATGTTGGTGAGGATGTAGAGAAAAAGGAACTCTCCTACACTGCTGGTGGGAGTGCAAACTGGTCCAACCACTGTGGAAAGTTGTGTGGAGGTTCCTCAAACTATAAAAATGGAGCTTCCATATGACCCAGCAATTCTATTCCTAGGGATCTACCCAAAAAACAAAAACATTAATTTAAAAGGATACCTGCACCCCTATGTTTATCGCAGCACTATTTATAATAGGTAAGATATGGAAAAACCCAAATGCCCCAAAATAGATGACTGGATCAAGAAGATATGGTGTATATACATAATTGAATACTACTCAGCAATCAAAAAAAGATAAACTCATGCCATTTGCAGCAATAAGGATGGAGCTAGAAGGGATTATGCTCAGTGAAATAAGTCAGAAGGAATAAGAAAAATATTGGATGGTTTTACTTATAGGAGGCATATAGGGAACCAAATACAGGATCAGGGAAAACATTAAAAATAAAAAACAAAACAAAAATAAACAGGCAACTATAAATCAGAGACATTCTGCAGGGGAGGGGGAGGAAAAGGTATCAAAACAAGAGTGGGAAAAGCACAAGGGACTTTGGCGATGGTGCACAGGTGAATGGTGGTGGGAATTCTATGGGGAATACACCTGAGAAAAGAAAGCAAACATTGTACAAAAATGAACAATGATGTAAAATATATAAATAAATAAATTATATATAAAAAAGATGAAATCTTGACATTTGCAACATGAATGGAACCAAAGAGATTATGCTAAGCAAAATAAATCAGAAGGAGAGATAGATATCACATGATTTCACTCATATGCAGAATAAGAAGAAATAAAACAAAGGAACAGACAAAATTAAACCAAATCAGACTCTAGAAATATGACTGCAAAAATGATGCTGCCAGAGATGGAGGGGATGGGCACTGCAGCGAGGCAGGAACTTAATTGACAATGGTGGAGAGTTATAGGTGGTGGGTGTAGAGTGGTAACATACATCTGAAGAGTGTGAATCTATTCCTCTCGATCATATACAGTGTTGTAAACCAGCATTTCCTCAAAAAAATAATGCAACAGAAAAGAAAGAAAAAAATGACAGAATGGACTTCATTAAAAATAAAATAAAAATAAAAATAATAAAATGGTACTTTTCTAAAGGTACCATGAAGAAAACAAAATGACAAATCACAAACTGTGAGAAAATATTTGCAATAAGTATGTGATGGTTAATTTTATGTGTCCTGTTTGAGTTCAGATAAACCCAAATAATAAAACATTATTTCTGGGTTGGAAAAAAAGATGTCATTCAATAAATACTTGACTTAAGAAGTGAGAGAAATATGGTCAAGGTGTTCTCGAGTCCAAGTTGAATTGGCTCATCTTACAAAAGTCAATTGAAGTGTCATGTCTAAATAGTACACTGCCTTGAGAATGGATTTGAGAATTGACCTGGAATGTTTCATTCTCTGCTCTATTTCACTCAGGCACTAGAGGCAGAAAAGCAGTGCTTTCTTGCAACACCTGGAACTTCAAGATGCCCAGAGGTCAATATTCACTATTTCTGCTCTCGAGATCTAAGTCAATTTTGCAATAGAATTTTCATTCATTAGCTCCCTCATGGCTTCCTTCTGTTTAGATTACCTGGGTCAACTAGTAAGTATTTAGGAACTCTGTCATCCACGATTAACTGTTCCGAGGTAATTTTGTGAAGCCCCAGCCGGCCTACTGTTAAGGTCCTCTGAACCTTCTTCCGTATCTCAGTGAGCGCCAACGAGCTGGCATGATGGAGGATGATGTCATAAGGAAAAGTGTGCACTGGAGGAGAGATCCCATACTGAGCCAGTCTTTGCCGAGACTTGGAGAGTTTCTCCAGAGGGGAGAGGGATCTGGTCAGCAGGCTGCGGTGGAGAAGGTCAGTCATTGATGCTGGCTTCACTTTTCTCTCCACCTTGGCCTTGAAAACTGGCTGGAGATCTCTCACATCAGTTCTGCTGATGAATGACATAGCAACCAGGTTTTGGATAAGCATTTTCTGTGCTTCATCAAGTGAAATACCCTGAGTTTTCAGGAGATTTGATTTCTTTCTCTCTCTATTAAAATTCTCAACAGATGCATAGAGTTCTGGCAGCTGTTTGGGAGAAAAAAAAGGAAGTCACGAGATTGAGGAAAATGCAGTTATGCCCCAGACCCATGTGTGCTAGAGAAAGCAGATTAACAACCACAGAAAATGAAGCATCTGTCTCTGGAAGACAGCTTTACCTAACTACACCAAGTTCAACAATGGCAATCTGGAATAGATATCAAAAGATCGTATCACAGATTCATTCCTCCAAAAGGCTATCATTTTGACGCATCACTTAAACCCCTTCTTATAATATAAACTCCTTAGACTTGGACTCTAAAGTCTTTACGATCTTCCCAACACTAAAATTCTGGGTCACCGTGGAGAGAGGCAACTGTTGGGGTTTGCTACCTTTGTTTTGAGTAAGGTCACATTTCTTCAAAGGAAGAAAAGAAGCCAATATCAAAGATTTATACTGGTGTCCAAAGAGCTCAGGATGCTCAGGAATGCAATGTAAAGGAAATTACAGTAGTTCTTACTCACTGGACTATTTTACCAAAGCAAATAGTTACATTTGGAGATGTTTGGGGATAGTCATGGGTAGAAAAGACAATAAATGTCTAAATTAGAGTACTCTTCTCTATCTAGAATCCTATATTGAGAGAATGATATTTTTTAGAGCCGTCTGCTACTAAACCCTTTATTCCTAAGAGATTTCTTAGATCATTTTTTAATTTATTTATTTTTAAAGATTTATTAATTCATTCATAGAAGAACTGGGGTGCAGGCCAGAGGTGCAGGGTGCGGGGGTGAGAGGATTCACCAGAGACAGAGTGAAGAGCAGAACAGGGGATCCACTGAAATACACTGCTAAGGGAGCAGGGGGCGAGACAGGGGAGGTCTGCTGTGCCATATGTGAGTTACCTCCCTGGCTGGAGATCAAACTCAGGTCATAGTGGTGATAGCACAGAGACCACCGGAGGCCCTCTTAGGTCATTTTAAATTGGAAGATTAAGGAGATCAAAATCTCATGAGAAAGCCCAAATTTGTGCCGTTTAGCCCAATTGACTTTCCTTTAGATCCTAGCCCATTCCACTGCAAGAGTAATAGGAAGTGCACTAAAGTTGACAAATGGCTCTTTAAAATTCATTACTATTATCAGAAAAGCAAGTTAGCATTCCTATTTACCTGCCCAGGGAAGGGTTGCCTTTTGCTAAGACTAAAAATGTAAGTCATTGAAGTGAAATTCTGTGTTCCCTATAACCCCCGAGGTATGTCACTGAATATTCAACAGTTCATATTTTTCAAATTCTTGGATATAGATTTTCCTGTGCACGATATTACAGAATCATAAGTACATACTGAATATTTAGCCGACTCTGTTGTCATATGGTGTTTAGTTGGGTCCATGTCTCTACTGAAGAACATAGTGTTGGAATTGTATTCTCTAATTCCTAAAAAGCAATATAAAGGAAGACAAAAGAAATGATAAAAAATTAGGTAAAGTACAAAGGGGGTGTTAAACTTTTTAAATCTTCAGGAGTTTGTTAAGTGAAACACTTTAAAAATTTTATACCATTTAAATTTTTCCTTTGTTTTCTTCTCAATCTCAGTCTGCAAAATGAATTGCATGCAAAAAAAAAAATACTTTCTCAGAAACACCTCAAGTTCTTATAGTTCAGGCATTTACTGCTAGTTCAAAGAATCCTGTATAAATTATTTATTTTTTGTTTTCATATATTCTGATCAAATCTCAGTTCATCTAAAAAAAAATATAAAAAACAGCTCATCTAGCTCCTTAACCAGAAAAAGTATTTTTTTATTCAGAAGAAAAAGGCAAATAGCAATATCAACAACAAAACAATTAACATTTTGAAATAATTTGCTTTGAGCCAGATACCAAGTAGGCATTTTACAGAATTATTATATTTAAGTTAATATAGAACTATATTTACATATTAAATGCAACCTATTTACATTAAAATTAATACATTTAAATTTAAAAACTGAATTTTATTTAATTCTTTTGTGAGGAATTAAAAGTGGCCACAGATTCTTTACCACAGAATCGGTAAGTGGAAGCTAAGTCAATCCTACATTTGACTCTGTGTTGGCTTTGTACTTAGCTTTGATTGACAGCATGAGGTTTAAGTGTGAGAACCGGAGTCTAGGCCTTAAGAAGTTTTGCCATTCCATGTCATTAAAAATGTCTCTATATTTTTAGACATAATGCTATTGCACAGTTAATGTGCTTTGTACAGCGTGAACTTAACTTTTATTTGCCCTGGGACACCCACCAAAAATTTGCATAACTCCTATTATTGCTGTATTAACCTTATTGTAGTGGTCTATAACCGAACCTGCAATATCTCCAAAGTATACCTGTTGTGAACATTAATATTTAGAACTGCATTTAAATAAGGCCAGAAGGCTAGGGAGTACCCACAAGGACATAAATCAGTAATCCACACCACCCAGTTTTCCTTGCAGTTCCCGTTGTTCCCTGTCCAAAGCTAGTGATTTCAGCTAAGTACCTGTACATTAGAACCTTCTAAGAAAACTGCTAATAAACAACATCATACCAAAATTTGAACATATATTCATCACACTTGAAAGCCAAGATAAGCAATTCCTTTGTCAGTTATTATTTTTGATCAAAGCTTATGATTCAAAAAGAAAAATAGCTTTTCCGCCGTACCTAAAAATAGGAGAGTTCATAAATTTTCTGGACTGATCTCTGCTCTGTACAGTCCTTGACTTTCTAAACCTTAGTAAACCTTGTTATGCTTTAATATTAGTGTTATAAATTACTGAAAACCTCTATAAATTTAGCATCTTTTCTCAAATTTGGACAGCTTTTTTTTTTCCATTCTGAATGCTTCAACACTTAGGTCACAAATTGAAGTATCAGTAGAAAAATATCCACCCTTAGGGCAAGAAACTGACAAAAGTGAAACAGAACATAAAAAAAGCGCATAATAATTCCTCACAGCATCATAAACTTTGAACTCAGTATATTTTCCTAAATTTTAGTGGTTCCAACTACAGGAATACCAAAATTGTTATATGGCCTGAAATTATTTAAACTAACAATTTTTCCCAATTCTTGACATTAATAGATTTATAGTTTTATTATAGTAACAAATGTTTCAGTGAGATCTACACACATATATAGAATTATTATATTTAAATTGATATAGAACAATATTTACATATTTAAGTTACACTTTTGAATTTAGAAGATGAAGTGCAGCTTAAATTTTACAACATAGAAAATAAACAAGACAAAAATAGAGTAAACAATAAAAATGTTAAAGTCTATTTTGACATAACATGTGGAAACTCTTTGTCAGAAAACAACATCTTCTTAATCTGATTGTCCAAATCATTAAAATATGCATGATTCAGTGCCATTTTACCAGAAATTCATTTGGCAGGATCCTAGACTAACATTTTTAAGAGCAGATCCAAGCCATTTTCATCCAAATTTTTGACATGGGACACTAGGCAACCTGATTTCCACTTAGGAAATATATTCTTGTACTCTTGTAAAGATCATGAATTTGTCTATTTCTCTTTTCAGTTTTACCAATTTTTATTTCACATATTTTGCAGTTCTTCTTTGATCATTTTTTCCCCATTATTGGGAGTGCCCGAAGCTTTGAAAATTCTGAAGAGTTGATCAATTTCTGAATCCTCAAGAAAAAGTGGCTTCTTAATTCCTAATTCTGCAAATATAGTGCCTGTGCTCCAAATATCACCTGGAGTTGAACAGTGAGCTGACCCCAGCAGTACTTCTAGAAATCTATACTAGTGTCACTGCATCATGAGTATGCACTCTGGCATGTATTCCAAAAGCTCTGGCAAAGCCCAAATCAGACAATTTTATTGTTCCTTTGTCATAAATCAACAGATTTTGAGGTTTTACTTCTGTGTGTAGAACTATTCCAGAGTGCCAGAACAATTCCTTGTAGGATTTAGTGCAAATAACAAGTGAAGAATCCATGAGCTGACCAGGAAAGATAGAATCCAAGTATTTTTGAGATCCATGGAAAAAATTAAAATATGAGGTATAACCTCAAATCCTGCATAAGCACATCTTGAAGACTGACTACATTTGGATGACAACGTTCTCTCAATGGGGACATTTCCTGAATTGCAGTATTAGGAACCCCTTCTTCTTGTTGTACCCTTGTATATAAATACCCCTATATATACTTATATATACCCTTATATATAACTCCATAGGTACCTTCTCCAATTTTCTCTATTTTGGTATAGTCTTCTATAATCAATCAATGAATATGGTAGATCTTGGCTTATTATCCCACAGTGAAAGTGGTAGCCACAACTTAACTTCCCAGAGCCAGCTTTGAGGCTAAGTACCTCCGCGGTTGCAGAGAGAATTATTAATTTTGGATTTGGGAAGAGACTGTGGGTCTCACATGAACAAATTTTCCAGTCTACCTTCTCTTCTGTTATTTTTGTTTCCAGCTAAACAATTTGTTGTTGAAATAACTAATTGCCTTTTTTAAGATCAACTGTGTACATATCCAGATACATTATTATCATGTCCCAGTGTATTTTATCAATATGCAGGACCAAAAAAGCAATACAGTGCAGCATACCTACTCCCTTTTGGACATGTGGATAGTAGCTTCACCGACATGTTTATCCCTCATCGGATAAAATGAGACTTGATCATGCTTTTCCTTAGATAGGCTCTGCAACATCTATGAAATTTGTACTCATTTCATTGCGATGAGATTGACAACAGTGAGTGGAGGACAAGGAAGCCTAGATTTTGCTGATTCTTTTTGCTGAACTACTGTTGACAACTCCCTCTTGTGGAAGGATTCAGATTCAGAATGCTGAAACAGATTACTAGACAAAGATGTGATGCATTTATTCACTTTACTACTGACTTTACTAATGTACCTTTTTCGTTAGGTGCTTTGCTAGTTTTGGCATCTAAACTACACTTGCCCTTTAATCCCCCGCTAGAGTGTTCCTGGAGCAGTCATTAAAATAGAGCCAATGGGCCCTGGTTTACAGATTGGTGCAAATTGAGGGAGCCCTTGCAAGGGTTCTTTAGCACTTGTATTTATCTTTTGTTATCCCAGAAATTCCCACAGTAAATTCTAATTTTCCTATAAGACAAGGGCATCTCACAGGAGCCCCTTTGGGTGGTATTCATGTTTCCATTTGTATTCACACCTGACTTTTCCCCCTTCCCTTGAGGTCAGAAGGAGAAGGCTCTCTCTACTTGCTTAATGGTAAGTCCTCTCTCTCTCCCAAGATGTATTATTTTACCTCCACATCACTCTTGGGGAATATTTCCCTCTTGTTGGCGAAACAACTTCTTTTTCTGCTTTTGTTTCTCCTGATAGAGAAACACTTGATCTTAGCCAAAAGGCCGAGAAGCGATCTCCTGATAGAGAAACAATCTCACTTTTCCAATGACTTCTTTGCAAACATGTAAAATCTCTTCCATTAACGGCAGCAGTAATTTCTCAATCATCAATTCTAACACAGTTTTTATAGTCTTCAATTTTATTCATCTCAACTCTTAACTGTTCTTTCATTTTAATATGGATTTAGAAAAAAATCTTCACTATTCTTTCTAAACTAAGAATTGCTATTATCCTAACTGGTGTCTTGGTGGTGGTAGTTTTATGGGGACAACCCCTGAGAAGAGAAATCAAACATTGTACAAAAATGAGCAATGATGTAAAAATATATGAATAAAAATTAAAAAAAAGAAGACTGGTTGATGGCAAATTTGGATAACTTCTCCAGGTTTCCTTGCTCTTGTGCTATTTTTCCTTCATTCTTTTTTTCCTTCTTTCTTTAGCCAGCTCATTCTTCAGTCTTGGCTCCTTATTACTCTCTGAGTAATATCCCTGAACAGACTTTAAAAATTATCCACAATCTGCTTCTAATACTTTCCTATCATTTAAAAATATTTCCTTGCCACCTCCATGTCAAGGAAACCAGCTAGGTCAATTCATTTTTTCTTAATAATCTCCTGTGCTTCTGTGCACTGAGTCTGTGCTCACTTTTGACTTCCACCTAATTACAAATGTTAATTTAGAGATTTTTCTCTTTTATGCCAAGCTGAATAAAAACCCAATGGAAGATGAAACTGAAAAATGTATGGACAATGTAGAGTAGGTATTGTGGCAAACAAAAGTACAATGTGTAATGGGAAATAAAAATATAGGAAAAATTAAAAAAAATTTAGGGATAATTATAGTCAACTGACTTTCTGCAAAGTCACCAAGACAATTCAATGGGTGAAAGAATAATGTTTCCAATAAGCAGTATAGGAGAAATTTGATCTCCACAGGGAGAAGAAGTAAGTTGAATTCTTAGCTCAATCTACAGACAAAAATTAATGTAAAATTAATCATAGACCTAAACGTTAGAGCTAAAACTATAGGACCCCTGGAAAAAATAAAGGAGTAAATTTTCATGACTTTGGGCTACACTCTCCACTGCAGAATGCCTTCAATTAATAGTTTTTTAGATAATATACATAGAGAACCCCAAAAACTCCACAGAAAAACTAATTCAACTCATCAATCAATTCAGTAAAGTGGCAGGATACAAAATCAACACACAAAAGTCAGTAGCCTTCCTATACACAAACAATAAATCTGAAGAAGAAGAAATCAAAAAAAACCATCCCTTTTATTATCGAAACAAAAAAAATCAAGTATTTGGGAATAAATCTAACAAAAGAGGTAAAGGACCTATACAAAGAAAACTATAAAACACTGTTAAAAGAAATAGAAGAAGACACAAAGAAATGGAAAGACATCCCCTGCTCATGGATTGGAAGAATAAACATTATTAAAATGGCCATCCTACCAAAAGCAATATACAGATTCAATGCTATTCCAATCAAAATTTCAATGTCATTCTTCAAAGAAATAGAACAATTATTGATGAAATTCATATGGAATCACCAAAAACCCCGAATAGCCAAAGCTCTACTGAAAAAAAAAAGAAGGAAATGGAGGCATCACACTCCCAGACTTCAAACTATACTTCAAACCCATAATCATCAAAACTGCATGGTATTGGAACAAGAACAGACATACAGACCAATGGAATCGAATAGAAAATCCAGAAATAAACCCACAGATTTATGGTCAACTAATCTTTGACAAAGGAGCAAAGACTATGCATTGGAGCAACAAAAGTTTGTTCAATAAATGGTGCTGGGAAAACTAGGTCGCTACATGCAAAAGAATGAAGCTTGACCACTACCTCACACCATACACACAAACCAACTCAAAATGGATTAAAAAACTAGACATAAGACCTGAAACCATAAAATACATAGAAGAAAATATAGACAAAACACTACATGACATGCACATCAAAGACATATTTACAGACACATCACCCAAAGCAGTAATAGTGAAGGCAAAGATAAACAGTTGGGACTACTTCAAATTAAAGAGCTTCTGCACAGCAAAAGAGACAATAACCAAAACAAAGAGAAACCCCACCAACTGAGAGATAATTTTTGCACACAACACTAACAATAAAGGACTGATCACAAAAATCTACAAAGAGCTGATGAGGCTCAACAAAAACGAAGAAAATAATCCTGTCAAAAAATGGACAGAAGAGCTAAAAAGAAACTTCTCTGAAGAAGAAATGCAAATGGCCAACAGGCATATGAAAAAATGTTCAAAGTCACTTGCAATCAGGGAAATGCAAATCAAAACTACAATGAGATACCATCTTACACCAGTGAGAATGGCACATATTAAAAAAACTAGCAACAACAAATGTTGGCGAGGGTGTGGAGAAAAAGGAACTCTCCTGCACTGCTGGTGGGAGTGCAAACTGTTCCAACCACTATGGAGAGCTGTGTGGAGATTTCTTGACTTACTAAAGATAGAGCTTCCATATGATCCAGCAATTCCACTCCTAGGTATTTACCCAAAGTGTTATAGGACAGGGAGAGGGGCAGCCCAAACCCCGCAAACCTGTCTATTCTATGTAGGGTTCTGCCATCCGCCGCATCAACACAAAACATAGGAGACTTTAAGGGGAAGGAACTTTAATAAAACTAGGAAACAATACAGGTAAGGCAAAGAGTCTAGTTTCTAAATGAAGCACCCAAAGTTACCCGTCCCCTCATGGGTAAAACTCCATCCATATGGGATCGGCCCACAACAAGGCCCCAAAGCCTGCCACAAGTCTAAAGCATCTTCCAGTGGGGACCCACAGAAAAGGGTCAGAAACAACCAGACATGCCCGGAAGGAAAAGAGCAAAATCAACATCAAGATAAAAGCTGCCATTGTCACCTCCCCACGGGTCTCACCCACATCTGTGTCACCCAATCCACGACCAAAAGACAAGCACAGTTTCTTCACGTGTCTCTAGGCTCCATGCGCCTCCTCCAGGTCTCCTGGCTCCATCCTGCTTCCTTCCTCAGTCTCTTCTGCAGCTTCTCCTCTTCCTGCTCAGCTCCACCCTCCCTTGGGTGGGGCAGGGAACCTCCCCCTTTCCTGGGGACCACCCTGTTACAAAAGGACACAGAAACATTAATTCCAAAGGGCACCTGCACGCCTATGTTTATAGCAGCACTATTTACAATAGCTAAGCTATGGAAACAACCCAAATGCCCAAAAATAGATGACTGGATTAAGAAGATTTGGTACATATACACAATGGAATATTACTCAGCAATCAAAAAAGATAAACACATGCAGTTTGCAGCAACATGGATGGAGCTAGAAGGGATCATGCTCAGCTAAATAAGTCAGAAAGAAAAAGAAAAATACTGGATGGTCTCACTCATAACAGGAATTTAGAAAACCTAAATAAGAGACCAGGAAAAAGACTAATCAATACAAAGTGAAAATCAAAATCAACAAAGAACTATAAACCAGAGACACACTAAGCGGGGGGTGGAGAGGGAGCAGCAGGGAAAGGAAGGACTAGAGTCAAAATAAGGGGGTAGGTGCAATTGTATGGGGAATATAACCAAAAAGAAAATGCATACATTGTACAAAGATGAAAAAAGATGTAAGAATTATATAAAATAAAATATTCAAATAATAAATAAATAAATAAAGGCAGTAATAAACATTACAAGCATGATATGTGATACACACGTAATATAGCATATGTGCATTTATGTTACAATTTATATACTTTACAAACTTGTTATATATTTACATATCAATATTTTTCTTCATCTATTATACTATACCTATAAATCAGACATATACTATAAACTATATATTATACAGAGGCTACAATTATTTACCAGTATATATTATTTGATGTCTATTGCAGAATTGTATTGTACTGATAATACTTACTTACCCTCTCATACAAAATTTACATAATATGTAAATCTATATTTTATAAAGAAAATGAAGACTGGTAACTGTTGCAAATTCAAGGAGACTAAAAAGAAATGATGATGAATGACCTTGGTTTTAGAAAACATAATTCAGAAAACTAAATTGCTAAGGCATAAAGTGGATGAAGTGTCTCAAGTGTTTCAGAAAGCAAATAATATTTTCATATATTAAGAGGGAAAGTGATAAAACAAAGTGGCAAAATGTTAAAAACTTGCAAATCTGAATAAAGAATGTAAGGTCATTATAAATAAATAAATAAATAAATAAATAAATAAATAAAAATGAGCAAAGGATTTAAATAGAGATTTCTTCAAAAAAGATGTGTAAGTGTCCATCAAGCACACAAAAAGTTGCTCAACATCATTAACTATTAGGAATATGCAAATTTAAGTCACAGTTAAGATTGTACTTCCTATAATGCAGACAGATAATAACAAGTGTCAATTATTTGAGAAATTAGAACCATCATACATTTCTGGTAGGTATAGCTCAGTCATTTTCAAGAATGAAAGTATGTGGCCCAGGAGTTTCATTCCTAGATATATATCTAAAAGACATAAAAATATATGCATATCAAAACTTGTATGTGAATACTCATATCAGCATTATTCATAATGGCCAAAATGTGGAAACAAACCCAAAGGCCAAGTCTATCAAGCCAAATTCTTGTAAAGTAATTGGGTTTTAGGAAAAAAGAAATAAATGCTATTTTATCTATAGTCATAACCAGACAAAAAGACCAAAAAAAAGTGTAAGCCAAAGATTTTTCTATTTATCCTAAGATATGCTCAAAAAATTTAAAGCTAAAGAAATAAAAAGTTTTATCTTGCAAGAACTCATGGAATGGTGCACCCACGACTCTTTCTTGGGGGTGCTATTGTTGATAAACTTCAGGCAAAGGTAAAGTAAGAATCCTTTGGCAATAAGGTAAAAAAGATGAAGTTACTTAGACTTTCTATTTCTAAGTATATATTTTTACATTTGAAAAATTTATTTGCATATATTTAAGTGAGATACTAATGGTTGTTCACTGAAACATTGTTTGTACAAATAACAGATTGAAAACGGCCTGTTGTCCCAAGAGAGTGGAAGCCCAAAACAATCTCAATGCCTATCAACAATATAAAGGATGATTGTGGTTTTCATACAATGGAACAATCTTCAGCAAAACCTTCATGTTTTTATGTACATAGCATTCAAATATGTGCAAACCTAATCTATAAGGTGAAAAATAAGAATAGTCTTTACCTGGGGAGGCATTAGTTTTTGACTGGCCTATGAGAATTCTACAGTTCTGATAATGTTCTGGTCACTTACACTGAATTCCAGTCGTACTCACCTTTTAGAAATTCATTGAGTGATATAATTAAAGCAGATTTCCGTGTGTATATTAGATATCAACAAAAACTTTACTTCATGGGGAGAAAATTACTTTCTAGAGAAAAGGGAAAAGAAGCAAGGAAAACCATTTACACTGTTGTTTTACATTTTATTATATATATATATATATTTTTTTTTTTACACCATTCTTCCTTTTTGTACAATGCATGCTTTCTCCTCTCAGGTGTAGTCCCCGTAAAATTCCCA
Organism: Talpa occidentalis; assembly: GCF_014898055.3. NCBI lineage: Eukaryota > Metazoa > Chordata > Mammalia > Eulipotyphla > Talpidae > Talpa > Talpa occidentalis. The sequence goes on from NW_023605083.1 coordinate 71,633,113, forward strand.
CCACCAATTTACCTGAGCACCATCACCATAGTCCCTTGTGCTTTTCCCTCCTCTGTTATGATCCTTCTCCTTCCTCCTCCCCTGCAGAGTGTCTCCAAATTAATAGTTGCCTATTAGTTTTGCTTTTTAATTTATTATAATTATTTTTTCCTGATCCCTTATTTGGTACACTGTTTTTGAAACAACTAGTAGATCTGAATATAACTGTCAATATTGAATGATTAATAATAATGAAAAGGATTCAGTATGATAAACAGCACAAAATAGAAGAAAAACACTTTGGAAGAGGAGTACAAAACAAACAAAAGTCAGTTTAAGGATATTTTCTAATAAAACATGAGAAACCATGATTAATAATCAACCATGGTTCATTGAATTCATTAGGCTCTTCTACTTTTTTGTATGTTTACAATTTTTCATTATAATTTTAGAAGAATAGTATGCAGAACATGAAACCTTAAAACATACACAGTCTTGGAAACCAATGTTACCTCAATAAAAATAACACATAACCTATAGAAGATAATTCCTCAAGGAAATAAGACAATTTTATAATAAAAATTCTCACTGTTCTGCAAGAAAACAAAACATGGGCTCTGTGAAAGAGAGATCAAAGGGAAGGGAAGAGTATGTATTGGGGGAAAAATAATGGAGATGGAGGCATATAGTGAGAAGGAAAATAATACAAATTATTTATACGTATAGTGTTTAATATGTGCCAGACACTGCTCAGTCCTTTCATTTAGTAACTAACCTAGTATTTATAATAATTCTATAAATAGATGCTATCACTAGCCCTATTTTACAAATAAGGATATTGGGGCATAGGTGGTCAAAAATACAATTAAGGGCCTCTCTGGTGGTGCAAGAGGTTAAGCACCGCACTATGAAGCAATCCGCAGCCTCTGCAGCATGAGTTCAATCCCCGGCCAGCCAAGCAGCAACCCACATGGCACAGCAGACCTCTCTGGTCTCACCCGCTGCTCCCCTCAGCAGTGTATTTCAGTCAGTCTGCCTGTTCTGTTCCCCACTCTGTTTCTGGTGAATCCTCTCACACCCTGCATCTCTGGCCTGTACCCCAGCTCTTGTATGCATAAGTAGATAGATCTTTTAACAAAAATACAATTAAGACTCCAGTATGGCAAGATGAAAACATTAAAAGTGACAGACCAGAGAGCCAGCTGCTCACTCAGATATGTTCCAGGGAAGGCCTCAGCTACTGTACCCACAACCAGGTAAAACCCAAAATAAGAGGAAAGGGAGACCCATGCCCAGGAAAAGCCCCATCTATAGCAGAGCAAACCCCAAAGCACACGGTAGGGAGAAAGAAATACAAGTGGTCAAGGAAGTACTCAGGGTAACAATACTCCACAGAGAGAAAATTATTCTTCAGAACTCAACAACACTGACATGAAAGAATTTTTCTTTATGTCAGATTGTTATAGGACAGCCCCAATACTGAACGGGTTGCCTGGCTGTGGGTCCTCACCCGCGCGCTTACAAGGGACTTATTAATACTCCACTACAGGCATACACAAAAGGTGAATAAAAGGTTTATTTACAAGGGAAAAGGAAATAAGGAAAATGTACAACTCAGGGAAAAAATAGGGAAATAAAGTCTTTAATGCGTCCTACCCGATCCGCCGACCTGGAAACCCAAAGGCACTCTCAGAGCTGGCCAGACACTGCAAGCTGGCGGAGAGCCAAAATGGGGGACCCCTCCAAAGCCCACGTGTCTGGCTTTATACCAACCTGGCTGCTTAACCCCACCCTCAGGTCCCAGCCACCTTCCCTTTGGTGGTGATGGGATTTGGAGTTCCCAGTGTCTTTGGCTTTGGCCTGGGGTGGGGGTGGAGTCCACAAAGCCTGTATGGAATTAGCTTTAGGACATCCTTTTCCCCCTAACAAGATGAAGAATTCAAAATTGCCGTAATTAAGAGCATCAAAGGAGAGAGGACATCCACATGGTGGGGAGGAAATGCTGCGAGTAAGACCTCCCATAAAAAAAAGTTAACAGGGAGGAAAAGCGGCAGGTCCCTGAGAGAACTGGGACACGGAAGATAAACGGGCGACTCTGGCACACTGCCCGAAGAAGAAAGTTGCCATAAAAGAGGACTAGAAGGGAGGAAAGCCCAGAACCCTGCCACCCTCCCCCACCCACAAAGTCCGCACTCTCCAACCAACAGAAAGGAGGGGAAAAAGAAAAAAAAAAAAAAAACTGAAACAACCAACAAGAACAAACTACTCATCAAGGGGTCTGTGCATCAAAAGGAACTATTTCAGCCACCACACCCTGTGAACTGGAACTGTGGAGAATCCTGCAGGATACGCAGCAGAGGTGAGGAACGGCTCCGGGTGCGGTTGGAGAAAAATAAAGACTCCCAGGAGACCTACAAACAGCCCCAGGCCAGCCGGTAAGCTGGTGTGGAAAAGCAGCGCTTGAAAAGCATATGCAGATCGGGGCTGCCCAGGTCCCCGCGCCTGCGACCTAGGCTTGCAGGGAGATGCACGCGGGTCTTCATTGAGGTAAATGTCCCTCACTGAGTAATCAGAAACCAGGCACCTGGACATGGGAGCTGGGTGCTAAAGGCGCCATTTCTGCGGACACTGAACTGGGCTACAGCCTGCATCCTGGACCTGAGGGCTTTGGGAACTGAGACCCGGGGCACGAAATTCGGGGCATGGGATCCCCATGGCCGTGGGGCACAAGGCAGACACAGCACCCCCATGCCGTTGAGGCTCTCCACGCCACTCCCACTCTGTTCCCCTGGACCCACAGGGTTAAAAACAGTTCCCGAAGGACACTAGGAAAGATCTCTGGCGCCACCTAACGACCAGAAAAAAAAATCACCAACACCCTATAGTTGGAAACCAGGGATCACAAAAACACCCTCAGGCCCTGAGAGAGGGTGGTCCACGCAAACGCAAACGGGGCTAAGGAGGGAAATAAGGCGTGGAGCAAGACCCCATCCTGGAACTGAGAGCTAGGCACAGGATCCGGGGTGTGGGACGCACCATAGCAGCAGGCACTGCACAGGGTGACAGCCAGCGCTTTGGATCTGATAGCCCTGGAGCCGAGACCTAGAGTGCAGACTTCAGCGCGTGGGATCCATACTGCTGCGGGCACAACACCTGGTGAACACAGGGCAGACACAGCACTTGGCTTGAATAAGAGCCCTTGTGTTGGGCCTCCCTGGTGGCGCAGCAGTTGAGCACTAGGTTGTGAAGCTGCCCACAGCCTCTGCCCCACCGGTTCGATCCCTGGCTGCTCCCCGGCCACTGGAGGGTCCCACATGGTGAGCAGACCTCTCCTGCCGCCCGCTGCTCCCCTCAGCAATGTACTTCGGTCCTTCTGCCTGCTCTGCTCCCTGCTCTGGCTCTGGTGAATTCTCTCACCCTCCCGTGCTTCTGACTGTACCCAGTGCTTGTATAAATAATAAATAAATAAATCTTAAAAAAAAAGAGCCCTTGTGTTGAGGTGCTCCCCTCTGACCCCCCTCCCATACTCAGAGAACCACTGGGAAAAGGCACAGGTTAGCAAGTACGGGTCTCTGGCGCCACCTCGTGACCAGAACTAATCACCAATTAGCTGATTCCCTGTTGGAACTGAGTAAATACAGAGGAAGGGAACTGTAAGGGACAGAGCCCAGCAACACATCATCAACACCCTGGTGGAGTTTTGGCCTACCAGTGCTGGTCTCAGTCTGGTAAACAGTTTCCAATACCCTTAAAGGAGCACTCCAAAGAGATGCCCGCCAACACCAGTGGCACAACATCCCAATGCATAGAACTATTTACAAAGCAAATAACAGGGAGAAGAAAAAATATAAATAACCAAGCAAGCCAGCAGGAGGACACACCACAAAAAGAACACAGTCACCAGAGCTCAACGATGACGTGAAGAACTTCTTAGCTATCAGATAGAGAATTAATAATCATCCTAATTAAAAAGCAGAAAGAAAACGAAAAGGAAAAAAAAATGATTTGAGACAAATAATCACTGAACTGAAGAATGAAATTGAGACCTTAAGAAAGGAAAGAAAAGAAATGCAGGAGATAAAAAGATTACTAGAAGAAATAAAGAACTCTGGGAAAAGCAATGAAAACAGGATCGATGAAATAGAAGAATGGATCAGTACTATCAAAGATACAGAAATAACAAGAGCCAAAAGAGAAAAGGAGAGAGAAGTGCAAATGAAGCAGTATGAGGAGACTCTTAGACAATTATCAGACTCCATGAGGAGAGGAAATGTAAGAGTTACAGGCATTCCAGAGGTGAGGAGAGAGACAAAGCAACTGAAAAAATATTCAAGGAGATAATTGAAGAAAACTTCCCAAGCATGATAAAAGAGATGAATATAGACATACAGGAAGTGAGAAGAACTCCCAATTACCACAATGAAAAGAAAACTATGGCAAGAGACCTAATAGTAAAGCTTGCAAGAGTCCAAGACAAGGAAAAAATAATAAAACTGGCAAGGGGGAAGAAACAGATAACTTATAAGGGAAAACCAATCAGGTTAACTTCTGACTTCTCTGAAGAAACATTACAGGCAAGAAGAAAATGGAGTAACATATTCAGCAAACTTCAAGACAGCAAATGCCAACCAAGAATACTTTACCCTACAAAGCTCTCCTTCCTCTACGAAGAAAAAATATGGACCTTCTCAGACAAACAGAAACTCCAGACATTCATTACAACTAAACCCCCACTCCAAAAAATTCTCCAAGAAGTCCTACAGCCAAAACCAACAGAGGAATGAACAAGAATAAATCAAGGAATAAAATCACAAAAAAGACAAACAAAATGGCAAACACAGATGCCAACATATCAATATTAACTCTAAATGTAAATGTATTAAACTCATCAGTAAAAAGACACAGAGTAGCAGGCTGGATTAAAAAACAAAATCCAGGGCCTCCCCGGTGGCGCAGCAGTTGAGCACTGGGTTGCGAAGCTGCCCATGTCCTCTGCGATGCCGGTTCGATCCCTGGCTGCTCCCCGGCCACCAGAGGAGGGTACCACATGGCGTGCAGACCACTCCTGCCGCCCGCTGCTCCCCTCAGCAGTGTACTTCGGTCCTTCTGGCTGCTCTGCTCCCTGCTCTGGCTCTGGTGAATTCTCTCACCCTCCCGCGCTTCTGACTGTACCCAGTGCATGTATAAACAAAACAAACAAACAAACAAATAAATAAATAAATAAAACATGCCTCTATAAAAAATAAATCCAACCTTCTGCTGTCTCCAGGAAACACATTTAACCACAACAGATAAACACAGACTGAAAGTAAAAGGCTGGAAAACAATCCTACAAGCAAACGGACCAAAAAAGAAGGCAGGAACAGCAATACTTATATCAGATGAAATAGACTTCAAAATGAAAAAAGTAAAAAGAGACATAGATGGACACAACATTATGATCAAAGAGACAATACATCAGGAAGATATAACACATCAACATATACTTACCAAATGAAGGGGCACCAAAATATGTTAGACAATTATTATCAGCTCTGAAAACAGATATTAAAGAAAATACATATATAGTGGGAGACTTCAACACCCCACTCTCACCAATGGACATATCAACAAGACAAAAAATAAACAAAGACACTAGAGCCCTAAATAAAGACATGGAACTCATGGACTTAACAGACATCTACAGGACACTGTACCCAAAAAAAATCTGAGTACACATTTTTCTCAAGTGCGCATGGATCATTCTCCAGAATCGATCACATACTGGGCCACAAGACAAACATCAACAGATACATGAAAATCAAAATCATTCCAGCTGACTTCTCCGATCATAAAGGCATCAAGCTAGAAATAAATCATGAAAAGAAAACAAGGAACGTTCCCATTTCATGGAGATTGAAATCCACACTAATGGAAGACCATTGGACTAATGAGGAGATCAAAGAAGAAATTAAAAAATACTTTGAGTTGAATGACAAGAAGGACACCACTTTCCTAAATGTATGGGATGCAGCAAAAGCAGTATATAAGAGGAAAATATATAGCAATAGAGGCTCACATCAACAAACAAGAAAGAACTCAAAGAAACAACCTAATCTCACATCTCAAAGAACTAGAAAAAGAACAACAAAAACCCCTAAAGCCAGTAGAAGAAAGGAAATAATAAAAATCAAAGCAGAAATAAATGAACTAGAAATTAAAAAAGCAATCCAAAAGATCAATGAAACCAAAAGTTGGTTCTTTGAAAAAAATAAACAAAATAGACAAACCTCTAGCAAGGCTCACAAAGAAAAAACGGGAGAAAACATGTATGAATAGGATTATAAATGAAAGAGGAGAAATCACAATAGACTCAATAGAAATCAAAAGAATAATAAGAAATTGCTATGAACACTTATATGCAAACAAATTTAACAAACTAGAAGAGATGGACAAATTCCTAGAATGATATAATCATCCAAAGCTGGACAAAGAAGAAATAAAACAACTAAACAGACCAATTACAAGCAGCGAAAATGAAGCAGTAATCAAAGCACTCCCCCAAAACAAAAGCCCAAGCCCAGATGGCTTCACAAATGAATTCTACCAAACGTTCAGCAGTGAATTAGTGCCTATCTTACATAAATTCTTTCAAAAAATTGAAAAAGAAGGAATACTACCAAATACATTCTACGAAGCCAACATTACACTAATACCAAAACCCAACAAAGACAGCACAAAAAAAGAAAATTACAGGCCAATCTCCCTAATGAACACTGATGCAAAAATCCTCAACAAAATCCTTGCCAACAGAATCCAACAATGCATCCATAAAATAATTCACCATGACCGAGTAGGATTTATTCTAGGAACACAGGATGTTCAACATCTGAAAATCAATCAATGTAATCCAATATATCAACAAAAAGAAATAGAAAAACCATATGATAATATCCATAGATGCTGAGAAAGCTTTCAACAAAGTACAACACCCATTTATGATAAAGCCCCTTGAAATTCTCAGGATACAAGGAACATACCTCAACATCATAAAGACCATCAATGACAAGCGCACAAACAATATCATTCTCAATGGTGAAAAGCTGAAAGCATTCCCATTAAGATCTGGAACAAGACAAGGATGTCCACTCTCACCATATTTTCAACATAATACTGGAAGTCCTAGCCAGAGCAATAAGACAAGAGAAAGACATACAAGGAATCCAAATAGGCAAGGAAGAAGTCGAACTATCACTATTTGTGGATGATATGATAATGTACATAGAGAACCCCAAAAACTCCACAGAAAAACTAAGTAAACTAATCAATCAGTTTAGTAAAGTGGCAGGATACAAAATCAACACACAAAAATCAGTAGCCTTCCTATACACAAAAAATAAATCTGAAGAAGAAATCAAGAAAACCATTCCTTTTATTATTGAAACAAAAAAAATCAAATACTTGGGAATAAACCTAACAAAAGAAGTAAAGGACCTATACAAAGAAAACTATAAAACACTGTTAAAAGAAATAGAAGTAAGCACAAAGAAATGGAAAGACATCCCCTGCTCATGGATCAGAAGAATTAACATTATCTAAATGGCCATTCTACCAAAAGCAATCTATAGATTCAATGCTATGCCAATCAAAATTTCAATGTGGTTCTTCAAAGAAATAGAAAAAATATTGATGAAATTCATATGGAGCCACCAAAAACCCTGAATAGTCAAAACCCTCCTGAAAAAAAAGAAGGGAAGGGAGGCAGCACTCTCCCAGATTTCAAACTATTCTACAAAGCCATAATAATCAAAACTGCATGGTATTGGAACCAGAACAGACACATGGACCAAATGGAACCAAATAGAAAACCCAGAAATATAACCACAGATCTATGGTCAACTAATCTTTGACAAAGGAGCAATGAATATGCACTGGAGCAAAGAAAGTTTGTTCAATAAATGGTCCTGGGAAAACTGGGTCGCTACATGCAAAAGAATGAAGCTTGACTACTACCTCACACCATGCACACAAACCAACTCAAAATGGATTAAAGAACTAGACATAAGACCTGAAACCATAAAATACATAGAAGGAAATATAGGCGAAATACTACATGACATGCACCTCAAAGACTTCTTTACAGACACATCACTCGAAGCAGTGATAGTGAAGGCAAAGATAAACAGCTGGGACTACATCAAATTAAAGAGCTTCTGCACAGCAAAAGAGACAATAACAAAAACAAAGAGAAACCCCACCGACTGGGAGAACATTTTTGTACACAACACTAATGATAAAGGACTAATCACAAAAATCTGCAAAGAGCTGATGAGACTCAGCACAAACAAAGAAAATAATCCAGTCAAAAAATAGGCAGAAGAGCTAAAAAGAAACTTCTCCAAAGAAGAAATACAAATGGAAATACATATGCTACCAGGCATATGAAAAAATGTTCAACATCACTTGCAATCAGGGAAATGCAAATCAAAACTACAATGAGATACCATCTCACACCAGTGAGAATGGCACATATTAAAAAAACTAGCAATAACAAATGTTGGTGAGGATGTGGAGAGAAAGGAATTCTCCTGCAGTGCTGGTGGGAGTGCAAACTGGTCCAACCACTATGCAAAGCTGTGTGGAGATTCCTCAACCTACTAAAGATAGAGCTTCCATATGATCCAGCAATTCCACTCCTAGGTATTTGCCCAAAGGACACAGAAACATTAATTCCTAAGAGCACCTGCACCCCTATGTTTATAGCAGCACAATTTACAATAGTTAAGCCTTGGAAACAAACCAAATGCCCAAAAATAGATGACTGGATCAAGAAGATGTGGTACATATATACCATGGAATATTACTCAGCATTCAAAAAAGATAAACACATGCAATTTGCAGCAACATGGATGGCGCTGGAAGGGATCATGCTCAGTGAAATAAGCCAGAAAGAAAAAGAAAAATACCGGATGGTCTCACTCATAGCAGGAATCTAGAAAACCTAAATAAGGGACCAGGGAAAAGAATAACTATAAGAAAGAAAAAAAATAAAAATCAACAACTATGAACCAGACACACACTTTGAGGGGGCGGGGAAAGGAGGGATTGGGGTCAAAATCAGGGGATTGCAATTGTATGGGGAATATAAAAATAATAATAAAAAAAGCTAACTAGCTAAAAAAAAAAATTCAACTCCACTCAATACTACTGATAGGTGGGCAGATCACTTTCTCCAACAAGTGGTTATAATGAAAAAGAGACTTTAACTCACTTGACCAACTAATTGACATTTCAATAAATAGTTATTACTAAAATAAAAGAAAAGAACTTCAAAGATTTTGAACAACACAAATAAAACTCAGAAAAACAGATCAGAGACATGTGAGAGTATGCAGGAAAGGAAAAGAACGGTATGAGAAACAATCAACAAACAGAAGATCGAGACTGAAATTTTATAATACAAAAATAAAGGAACTGAGGATGTAAAAAGATCAATGGGGGAAGTAAAAATTTCTGGAAAGAGCCAAGGGAAAAAATGGACAATGTGAAGGTATGAATTACAAATCTCAAAGATGCAGCCACAAAAAGAACCACAATAGAAAAAAGAGAGAGACAAAGGGAAAATAAGGAAAAATACTGCAAGAATTTTATGACACCATGAGGAAAAGAAATATGAATCATAGGAATTTCAGATGGAGAAGAGAGAAAAGGAATTGAAAAGCTATTCAAGGAAATAATTGGAAAAAATGTCACAAACTCAAAGAAGGAAATGAAAATAGACATACAGGAAGCTAAAAGAATGCGGAATAAGGTTTGCAGCAAGACAAATAGTAGAAAACTGATACAGGGCAGCAAGGTGCAATAAAACTGGCCAAGGACACTGCCCAAATAGTATATTGGTCACTGTCTGAGTTCTTCACCCATGCTTACAATTGCAAGACTATTCAGGTTCAGAGAATGGCAATAATGGGATTTATTTATCAAACCAGGGAAAAACAGTTACTGAGCTCAAAATGGCCATCTACCTCACCCAAAGCAGTGTCCAGTGTTTTTAAAGTTCTAAACATAAACACTCCAAAGATGGCGACATCCCCCACTGAGGATGCAGAGCTCCTCTTCCGAACAATAGGTCATGCTCTCAAGATGGCATCTTCCCACCACTGGGGACCTGGAGCACACAGCAGCCAGACATAGGCCGGGTTCCAATTCACAGACAACAGAAGACACAATAAGAGAGGCTCCCTGGCCAGCACAGCTCCAGACAAACGATGCTCAAAACAGCAGCTGCAGTGGCTGAATGACCTGACAAACGGACACACTCACACAGCTCAGCCAGGTGCCCAGCTCTGGGTCTTCGCCTTCCCTGCCAGGCTGTAACAGCAGGGAACAGTCCTGTAAAGCAAGGAAGTTTCAGTTGCTTGGCTACTTGTAAAGCCTCTGAAAGTTTCCTCTCTGATATTGGCTGCTGGAAACCTCTTCACATTCTTCAGAGGCCCACAACAGCCTTCTGGAAGATTGGCGTCAGGGGGGAGGGGTGTGGGGGAAGAGGGGGGACAGAAATCACTGACTCTGAAATCTCTGAAGATCCAAAAATGCTGAATCCCAAATACTGGATCTTCAAATGCTGAATGCCGAATACAAAATCTTGGGGGGCTGCTTCTGCAGTCCCTTATATTTTGTCAGTCTCCACCAAAATTCCATACTTTGTTAGCATTTTCCCTGGGGCTATCCAGCCTTACCAGCACCCCCCACCCCTTCAGGGGGTACCACCTGTAATAGTCTTTGGCTTCAGCCACCAGTTACAAAACTTCTAATAGTCCAAGACAAAAAAATAAATAATAATAATGAAGCTGATGAGGGGGAAGAAACATACAAACAAGAAGAGAACGGAATGATATGCTAAAAAATGCCAAAGACAAAAAATGCCAACCAAAAAACCTTTATTCTGGAAAGCTCTCCTTCCTATGTGAAGGAAAAATAAGGACCTTCTCGGACAAATAAAATCTTCGGGAATTTGCTACTACTAACCCTTACTCTATGAGATATCACAAGGAGCCCTAGGATAGTAAACCATGAGAGGAATGAACACAAGAACTGAACAAGGAATTAAATAGAACCACCAAACAAGAACATAAATGGCAGCAAAAGACTTCCATTAATCAATAATCACTCTAAGTGTTAATGGACTAAACTCACCAATAAAAAGACTCAGAGTTGAGCCTCCCTGGTGGCACAGGTGGTTGAGTGCAGGGCTGTGAAGCTGTCCGCAGCCTCTGCCATGCTGGTTCAATCCCCACTGGTCTTGGAGCAACTCACATGGCGAGCAGACCTCTCCTGTCTCGCCCGCTGCTACCCTCAGCAGTGTATTTCGTCAGTCTGCCTGTTCTGTTCCCCGCTCCGTCTCTGGTGAATCCTCTCACCCTCCCACACATGTGGCCTGTACCCTGGCTCTTGTATAAATAATAAATAAATAAATAAATAAATAAATAAATAAATAAATAAATATATAAATAAATCTTTAGGAAAAAAAAAAAGACCGGCCTCCCCTGGTGGCCCAGCAGTTGAGTGCTGGGCCGCTAAGCTGCCCACAGCCTCTGCAGCGCCGGTTCGATCCCAGGCCGCTGGCGAGGGTCCCACATGGTGCGACAGACCCCTCCTGCTGCGCCCACTGCTCCCCTCAGCAGTGTATTTTGTCAGTCTGTCTGTTCTGCTCCCTGCTCTGGCTCTGGCGAATTCTCTCACCCTCCCGTGCTTCTGACTGTACCCAGTGCTTGTATAAATAAATAAATAAATAAATAAATAAATAAATAAATAAATAGTAAAAAAAAAAAGACACAGAGTAGCATGTTGGATAAGAAAACAGAGTCTGACCTTTTGTTGCTTCCAAAAAACACATCTAGGTTTGAAAGATAAATACAAATTGAAAATAAAGGGTTGGAAAACAATTTTGCAAGCAAATGGCACCCAAAATAAGGCAGGGGCAGTCATACATATATCAGATAAAAATAGACTTCTAGCTAAAAAAGATTACAAGACATAGATTGACACTATATAATGATCAAGGGCACAATACATGAGGAAGACATAACACTCATCAATGTATCCTCAATATAGGGCCTCCCTGGTGGTGCAAGGGGTTAAGATGCAACCTATGAAGCTCTCCGCAGCCACTGCAGTAGGAGTTCAATCCCCAGCCAGGGAGCTACCCACATGGCACATCAGACCTCTCCTGACTCACCTGCTGCTCCCCTCAGCAGTGTATTCCAGACAGTCTGCCTGTTCCCCACTTGTCTCTGGTGAATCCTTTCACCCTCCACACCTCTGGCCTGTACCCCAGTTCTTGTATGTATAAATAAATAAATCTTAAAAAAATATATATAAATATATATATTTATATATATACACTCAATATATACTCCAAATATATATATACATACTATATATATATATATATACACACACTCTCTCTCTCTCTCTCTCTCTCTCTCTCTCTCTATATATATATATATATATATATATATACACACACACACACACACACACACACACACTCAATATAAACTCCAAATGAAGGAGTACCAAAATTTAGACAGTTACTATCATCTCTGAAAACAGACTTTGGAGAAACACATATATGGCTGGAGACTTCAACACTCCATACTCACCATGGACAGGTCATGGAGATAGAAAACAAATAAGGACACAATAGACTAAACAAAGATCTGAACCACATGGGCCTGACAGACATCTATAGGACACTGCACATGTGTTCATAGTAATTGTTTGCAGGCTTGAGATAATGTTATACTCACTTTCTGCATTTTTTTTTTCATGGACAATTCTTCATAGAAAGTCAGCTACCTCATCTAGGATACCTCTGGCCATGATGGGTGCTCCCTTACATTATTTCTATAAGAAAACATTTGATTTCCACTTCAATTTTGTAATTTAAAGTGTGCTTGCTCCACCCCTGGAGACATACACTATCCTGCCTGGGAATGGGAAAGCGACACTAGGCGAAAACTGAGACTCCTTGCCCCAGGCTTGGCTTAAAGGTGGCCTGCCTAGGGGACACTGCACACTTCTCTTCCATATGGGGGGTCCCATCTATTTCAGGGTGGCAGGAATGGCTTTGGTTGTGGGAGGAGACAAGGAGCCTGAGGTGCCACGATGACTGTGATGCTGTAGGGACAGAATCCCAGATGGATGGGACCTCTTTGCCTTCCATCACCATGGGAGGCATGGTTTAAAATACAGTTTATTAATAGATAATTTGAGGTTTAGGTAAGGCCAACATACCAGGAGATGACTGACAATGAAAACATTGTTATTCATAATTCCTGAAAGGAGGGCACACTGCAAGTCATGGGTGGGGGGTGGTCCCAAAAGGCACACTTGGGTCCATCAGGAGGTGAGTGGGGGTGGGTAGACAAGAGCTTTTATTGTTTTCCACGGAAGGAGCAAGTGAGGCAGGACCAGCAGCCGTAGCATTGGCTGGTTTGAATAATTTCCTCAGGCTTTGGAGTGTAGGGAGGTTCCCAGTTGTCTGGTACCTGGTCCTGGAGTGATAGGGCAGGTGGATAGTTGTCCAGAGGGTAAGAGTCCCATAAAGAAGGTGGTAGGGTGTGGACTCTGGATTGGTTAGTTTTCACTTGAGAAGCATACTCACTGGCATGTTGTTTACTATCCGAAGAACTTAGGGGATCCTGGAAGGACAGTCCCGCCAAGACCAACAACGCTCTCCCTGTCAAGCATCAGAATGCAGAAGACACAAGACGCGGCTGATGCAGGCCTTCATGGGGTGGCACCTTCTGCCCTGAGCAGCCCAGGAGGGACGCTATTTTATTCAAGGACATATAATTTATTTCCCTTCTTAGCATGAAATTAGAGAGACGATATTAGGGATAACAATAATACTCATCACTATATTGCAACTATCGTTGTTGTTGTTTCTAGTATTGTTTTATTATCTGCCTCAGGAGTGAGGGTTGGGAAAACTGCTTCCTTGAAAAACAACTCATTTTTTTTTAACATGAGCATTTAAATACCACTATAAAATATCTTGAACAAGTCTCCAAGGATGCTGACCTCAAGGAGTTTACTTTTCTTATTTCTATTAATACACTATATTTGAAACCGATAATTATAATCCCTTTATAATGGCCATTTTAAGGTGCAGCTTTAAAGGTATTACTTTACACAATCAAATCTAGTCGTTGCCAAGGGATCCTGACTGTACTCTTCTGCCACCATTTGATGATCTTTGGAACTTCACCTCTATTTCCTTTCCTTTTCTTCAACAACTCTCTCTCTCTCTCTCTCTCTCACACACACACACACACACACACACACACACACACTCACACACACAAACATCTCTTATCTCCCTCCTTTGTTCCTTTCTTTTTTACCTGAATTTTTGGCTGTACTGTATGGAAGATAGCATTAATCCAGCAAGTATTAAATGTTTTTATGTGTCAGGTACTGCAAAGGGTATTAGGAATACAAAGACAAGTGAAGAAATTTGTGCACAAATAAAATTTCTAAAATATTTAAAATTATTTATAAACACTTGCTATGATCTTAGGCATTGCTTAGGTCTTTGGGAAACTTGAGCAAACAAAACAAATATTTTTGCTTCTGTGAAGTTTGCATGTCAGACAAGGGAGATATGCAGGAAATCATACATATAATGAAGTAATTAATAAGCGTGATGGCATCTGAAGTCACATGGGCTAGTTATGATAGGTTTCTCTCATGCATACAGAAGGTATATATGTTATTATTAAACTTCTTTTTGACTTTTTTCTCCTACCAAAAAAAAGTTTTTAAAGTCTTCTTATGTGCTATGAAAGAAATAAAAGAAATCAGGGTCATAGAGATAGGGAGTAGTATGAGCACGCGCATGCGCGCAACTTTAAATAAAATGGTCAGTGTAGAATTCATTGGGAAGGTGACCTTTGAGACTGAAAGACTTGTAGGAAGTGTGAACCCTGAGGATAACAGCAGGGAGAACCTTCCAGGCGGAAAGACCAGCTAGCTCAAAGGTCATATGCTTGACCGACTGGAGGAAGACCATGTTTCAAGCTATTTGGGAGTGGAAGATGTGAACCCAATATAATGACAATAAAGGAGTGAGTTGTTTATAGAACTACAACTAAAAACAGCAAAGAAAAAAATTATGAGGTAGACCATGAATTCATCTTACAGAGAGGGCTGGTTTTGTAAACATCAGCTCTCTAACACATATGGCCCTGAGGTATAAACTGTGCCACGATGAAATCAGGACAGGAAGCCATTAGGTACTCTGAGTTCATTGCTGAGGCCTCCCCGGCATCCTCATGGGGCTGTGCTTTTAAATATTGGCTTGGAGTACTCCTTCCTCTTAGGAATGTGAATAACAATCTTTTCACTGGTGGTCATCTCCTAGTCTGTTGGCCTTGATTAAACCTCAAAATGTTTATTAATACACTATTATTTTAAAACAAGCCCTTTGTGGTGACCCAGGACAGAAAGAGGACTCCTCCTAAGCCCCTTAGAATCTGTCCCCACAGCATTACAACCTTGCATTTGCTCCCACAGTTCCACTTTTTTGGATGTTACCAGCACCACTTTGCTACATCGTCCTGAGGTTTTGCCATAAGAACTAGTCCCCATACCATAGGCAGTCACATTACAACTACTATATTATTTTGACTTCATATTTTAAGATCTGTGAAAAGAGGAATGCATTTTAAAATCAAGTAGTTTCACGATTGGTGTTAACCCAGACTTCCAAACTATTCCCAAGGCCTGTGTCTATATGAAACTGATATTGCCACTTATTCATCTTAGATAAATGCATCATGGGTAGTACAGACTGAGTTTCATTGCTGTTTGAGGTGTTTTCAAAATCTGCACTCTTCAATATGGCAGTTATTAACTTTGTGGGCTCCTTGAGCACTTGAAATGTGATTAGTCTACACTGAGAGAGGCTGAGTATGAAAAAAGAATGCAAACTATCTCATTAAAGACTTGTATACTGGTATCATGCTGAAAGAAAGACTTTTTCTTTGAGTATGCTGGTAGTAGTGCACAATAGTGCAAAATATTGGATATATTAGTTTAAATATGTTAAAATTAATTTTGTTTATTCAACTTTTTCTGACATGTGTGAGTCACATTCATACAGTAGAGTAACTCACATTCTGTGCTCTTGGAGAGCACAGACTTGAGAAATAATACTGAATGGCAGTGATCCCAGGCAGGTGCTGAATAGGACAACATATATAAATATATATAATAAAAGTCAAGGTCTAATACATCTAAGAGTTCTTCTCTAAAGACTAGGTGTAAGGTAAAAATTATAAGTGATAACAGAGCTGTCAGAGTTTAAATAAGAAATTATGAAATCCATGTGCCGAGGCAGGCTTGGTGAGCCCAGAGAAGGGATCTGAGGCCCACCAGCCTTGGCAGGCTTCTGAGACATCAGCGCAGCCTCTGTGAGCCCTAGGAATGGGCCTGGAGACATATCAGGTTTTGCCAGACATTGGTACCTCCTCGCTGAGCTTTGGGATGGGATCCAGAAACAGACCTGCCACAATAGGCATTCAAGATCTCAGCAAGTCCATCAGGGCCTGGACGTAGCCCTCATCAAGGGACACACTGGGATACCTCAGCAAGCCCTGGATGGGACCACGAAAGGCCCACAGAAATAGGTCCCCATGTACCCTACAGAGCCCCCAGGAGGGTCCTAGAAGCAACCTAGTCTGGCAGGTCCTGGCAGCGGTGAATTGGGCCTTGCCAAAGGGAGCAGACAAGATGGATCCTGGTGGAAGCAACCACAGGCCTGATCCTTATGGGCTAGAGCTCTTGGAGCAGACACCTGAGGGACACTGGGTGAACAGACAACCTTTCAGATAGGAGTCGGATTGATTATACCTTAGTAAATTCCAAATGCAGACTTCAATAGAGTGAACATTGAGACAGATCCTACACTGAACAGAAGGTGGTGGAGAAAGGAAGCTGGGGCTGCAGGCTGTGGTCTCAAGTGAGGGACACTGGTGACAGGGCAACCAGATCAGCCAAAGACACAGGGGAGAGGGAAGCAGAGGTTGTGTGGAGACACACTCCTTTGAAGGGGGGAAACCTGTGGAGGAGCAGGGGTATTCTACATAGACCGGCACTGCAGCAAAGATAACAGCAGAGCAGGTGGTCTGATCTACACTCCCACTTGCTGCTCCCGGGGCTGGCATCTACTGTGAGGAGTACTGAAAGGCACAAGGGCTGATGATACAAAGGGATATTGGGAGAGCCACAAGTATGCCTAGTTCCAGTCCAACTCAACCACACCAACATCTGGCTCCCTCCAAACCCCTCCCCAGCCTGCTAACTCAGCAATTACAAAACAGATCTGAGAATATACAGAAGCCAGAAAAGGCATAAATAAGTAAACAAATAAATGACCAAAAAACAAAATGCTGAAGATATTTTAAAACAATAATAAGATGGGGAAACCTCAAGTAGCAAAATAGGGAGACACAAAAATGTATTATACTTGGAAATATGGGACCTCTGAAAACTATCACATCACAAGGTGAAAACCATCCTCCAGGATCCAAACACCAAATGATTAAAGATTGTATCTCATAATCAGATAAAGACTTCAGAATGGTTATAATGAAGAAATACATAGAAGAAAATAGGCAAAACACTTCATGACACTGGCTTCCGGGATGTCGTTGAGGACTCAACTCCAACAGCAAAGAAAACAAAAGCTAAAATAAATGAATGGGATTATATTAAGCTAAAAAGTTTATGTACAGCAAAGGAAATTATTATTAAAACAAAAGATCCCCTACTGAATGGGAGAAAATTGCACACTGTACACCTGACAAGGGTGTGATATTCAAGATCTCCAAGGACATGTACATTCAGCAAAAAGAAAACAAAGGATGCAATAAAAAAAAAAGTTGCAGAAGAGCTAAATAGATGCTTCTCCAAAGAAGACATACAGGTGGCCAACAGGCATGAGAAAAAAAATGTTCAACATCACTTTTTTATCATGGGGATGCAAATCAAAATCACAATGAGATACCATCTCACTTCTGTGAGAATGGCTCATATGAACACTGAAAGGACAAGTAATGGAAGGGATGTGGAGAAAAAGGAACCCTTATACTCTGTTGGTCAGATGTAAATTGGCCCGGTCCCTATGCAACGCAAAAATGGAGGTTCCTGAAAATATTAAAGATAAATCTACCATATGATCTGGCAATTCCACTCCAAGATATGTACACAAAGAATACAAAAATCACTAATTCTGAAGGATACATACACTCTCGTATTCATTGCAGCACTATTTATAATAGCGAAGTTATGGAAACAACCTACGTGCTGAACAACAGAGGAGTGGATTAGGAAGATGTGATACATGTGATGTAATAATACTCAACTAAAAAAAAACCAAACTCTTGCCATTACAACAACATGAAACTGGAGGGGGCTATGCTAAATGAAGTAAGAAGGAGAAATGAATGGTTTCATTTATATGCACAACATAGAGAAACAAAAAAATCAACACCAAAAATGTTACTGACAAAAGTAAGCCAAAATAAACCCTAGAAACATGACTGCAGAATTGAGGTTACTAGAGGGAGAGGAATGGTAGGTGTGGGGACAAAGTTGGGAAGGGGTGCAATGGTCTATAAGAGACTATGAGAACTTGGATGGTGGGGCAGGTGGTTACACTTTCTACAAGGTGTGAGGTCCCCTATTTCCAAGTGCAATATTTTATTGGGTCTGCCCATTTTGCTACTTGAGGTCTCCCCATTTTATTACTGTTTTTTATATCTTTAGCATTTTGTTTATTTTTCTAAATCATATATAGAGCTGTAAACCAATGTTTAACTCAATAATGGGTTCTGTTGCTGATTTACACATGCCCCAGCACTCTCTTTCTAGTCTTCTGACCTCACTTAAATCAGGTTCTAATTGTTAATGTTCAAAGCACTAATTTTCACCAGGGGGAGAAGGAACTTCTCAAGGAGTGGGGAAAAACAAAACAATTCAGTCAATTGTGCTAAAATTTGGACTTGAGAGACTAATACACTGCATGTTCCACATTAATAATCTGGATTGTTCAGTCCAGATGTGCACACTCAAGCTATGCAAATACTGATCACACAGTGAAGACGCACGAAGTAAGTCTGAACAGTTACTCAAAGCAGTAAAACTGGTTTTTATTGGCATTAGCAAAATATGGAGGACTTTAAAAAAAATCTCATTTCCATTTCAAAGACCTCTACAAATATTTTTCATTCAATATCTAGTATTCATGAGTGAACACAGGATGTAAAATGTATGAGCATTATTTAAAGTAAAAGGAACCAGCATATACTTAACCACTAGCTTAAAAACAGAATATTTCCAGAACTTTAGGATGCCCTGGCTGACTTTTTCCAAGTGAATCCCCTCCCTCCAACAACAGACAACCAATGGTCTATGGACAACATGTTGGGAGCCTGCTGCCCTAAAGGGAGCTGGAGTTTTTGGAGAATACCTGTTTACTCTGCATACAGAGTTCCAGGATGTTAGAAGTTCTGCAAACAGAACTTCTTCCCAGAATTGACTCCTGCTCGCTGAGGATGTACTGGCTTGTGTACATGTTCCCCACTAACCAGGAAAGCTTATTTTCAGCAGTAACTTATTAATCTGTATAAGCAAAAACATAATTGTGTGCTATTTTCTTTTTCCTTTGTTCATATCTTCAATAAAAGTTTGGGCTGGGAGAGTGAAAAGGCAGAGCCTCTTCTGATGGCCCTCTCCCCAGCCTCCCCTCATTGCAAATTCATTTATACTCTGAGTCTTCGTTAATGGCAGAGACCTTCCTCGGCTGTCCTGTCCGTGGCACAACATTCTCTTGTTCTCAGAAAAACCACTGTATATATGTATTAGTATTTTCTTATGACAATAAGCTTAATATTCCCCTAATTAGATGAAGGGTCCAGTGGGAAGAAACCTGTACAGAATCCGAAGCCCTCTCTTTCCCTGTGAGTTTACAGGGTCTTTGGGGAAGTCAAAGGCAAGGCTATGATTGAGTGCTGGGTTCACTTAACTTGGGGCATCTAGCAAGACTACCTGGTGGGCCAGAGAAAACAATCCAGAGAAAATATAGTCAGGGAAGCATGCTATTTAAAATATTTGTTTGTACTTTCTGCAATTTCTGTTCATGGCTAATCTTGAAATCTCAGGAGTGTGTCAAAACAGAACTTCTCTTTGGGGTGTGGTGAACACCTACTGTTCACTTTTTTCCCCTCGTTTTTTGTTTTAGTCTGCTTTAAAAAAAAAGATTTATATTTATTTATACAAGAGCCGGGGTATAAGCCAGATGTGTGGGAGGGTGAGAGGATTCACCAGAGACAGAGTGGGGAACAGAACAGGCAGACTGAAACACACTGCTGAGGGGAGCAGAGGGAAACAGGAGAGGTCTGCTGTGCCATGTGGGTTTCTCCCTGGCCGGCCGGGAATCGAACCCGCACTACAGAGGCTGTGGACAGCTTCACAGCGCTGTGCTCAACCTGCTGCACCACCGGGGAGGCCCTTAGTCTGCTTTTTCATAATTTTCGAGCATTTTCCTCTACTTTATCTTCTAATCTTTAGTTTATATGAACAGTTCTTATCTCAAATCTTCCTTTTCAAGTTATTCTTTCTAATTTCATGGTACATTATCTTCTCTGATTCCTCTGAAGATACTCAGGTTGATCTCTTGAAGTTTCTTCTCCCAGCACAGCCTGTCTCTAGCTCTGTCTGTGTGCGTCTGTCTCTGTGAGCTTTGGTTGTCTGCTTATGAAACTTACACTGATTGATGGGGCTGATGGACCATGAGGGCCCACTGGGGGAAGATCCTTTGGTGTAAGTGCCTTTAGCACTTTGCTGAGCTGGTGAGATTGCCCGTTCTCTGCAATAAAGGGCGAGAATCAGTGCTAGAGAATGCAGATTGGAGGAAGGGCAAAGGGTTCTTGTGTCTGACACTTATTATGCGTATATCCACATAATAATACCTTGTTTTGTTTGTGTCTGTTCACTGGTTTTTGCTATGATACACTCTGCTGAGTCTGGCATCCTCAGTCTGCAGACCCTGTTTTAGTCTCTCTATAAAAAAAATCTAGTGATTTCAGCCAGAAAAATGAGGCAGGGGAGGGCATCCAGGGGTCAATCTCCTCATACAGTGCTCAGTCATCCTCTTAGCCCACCTGCCATTCACCTTAGTTCCAGGAATAACTGGTATCACCTGGATTGGAGTCTTCTGAGAATTCTTAGGCATAGTAAGGTCATCTGGTTCTTTTCTTAAGTTTGTCAA
This sequence comes from Talpa occidentalis, assembly GCF_014898055.3. Taxonomy (NCBI): domain Eukaryota; kingdom Metazoa; phylum Chordata; class Mammalia; order Eulipotyphla; family Talpidae; genus Talpa; species Talpa occidentalis. The sequence continues at coordinate 71,654,411 of NW_023605083.1, forward strand.
GCCAGTAACCCCTCATCCATCTGCCTTCAGCTTCCAAAATGTGGCTGCTGGTTGCATCTCTCCAGATCTCACCTCTGTATTATATCTTTAAAAAAAAAAAACACCCTTGTTCAACAGTTTTGTCCAAATTTCAAGAGTCATGAAATACAGATTTCTATCCACCATCTTTGCTTATAGCCAGTATCTCATTCCTTCCCATTTCTTTACATGGGAGGGTGAAAATGCAGCAGCCACAACTGAGTGCACGTGCGGTGTTCACAGGCTCTTCCAAAAGTGAGAGGTAGTTCCCGGGAGTAAGATTGCGTGTGGACAGACACTCGGAGACTGTTCTTTCATTTCTAAAGCGATGGCCTTCCTCTCTGCTTCCCCTCCAGGTGTTGCTTCCGCACGGGCACCTGGGCCTGTGCTTCAGTCTACAAACACACCTCTTCTGATGGCTTTTCTCTGGGTTTTCAGTGGTGAAGGGAACAAAGCGTGGCTCCGACTTTCTGCTTTATACAACAGATCTAGCAATAGCTGTAAATCAGCTCACATTTGAAACTGGAAATGCTTTCTCACATGTTATACTTGTACCACAGATCAATGACAAAGCTACTTTGCCCAAAGTTCATTTTGTGCTTCTGAGCATTAACAAATGCAATTAACTTTGTAGCCAAGTTTACAAAATTCTTTTTTTTTTTTCCAAAGAGCTGCTAGAATTTTTTTTTTTTTAAAAGATTTATTTATTTATTTATACAAGCACTGGGTATAGTCAGAAGCACGGGAGGGTGAGAGAATTCGCCAGAGCCAGAGCGGGGAGCAGAGCAGGCAGGAGGACCGAAGTACACTGCTGAGGGGACCAGCGGGCAGCAGGAGAGGTCAGCGCGCCACGTGGGACCCTCGCCCAGCAGCCTGGTATCGGACTCCATTGGTTGATTAGAATGTTGCTGCCTTTGCTTGTGCAATGAAGCCAAAGGATCTGGGCAAGGGAAGATTTGATCTAATCAAATTTGGTTTGTAGATGATCATCATGGCAACTCTTAGTTTCAATTTTCAATTGCTTTGTGTAGGCTCACATCTGCAGATTCATTCAATTTAGTACATCCTGAATGTTCTCCATCATGCTGGTGTGACAGCTTCCTAGTGGGTTCATATGATTGTTTGAATCTGGAGGATCTATATCACTGTTTTCCCCACTACTTGATGTTTCTGTGAACACTTCTGAGTCACTGATTTTATAAATGCAATTGAATCCTTTATAACCCAATAGTAATAACAAAGACTACAAAGTCAATTAAATATAAACAAGCAAATGGTGTGAAAAACATTAACTAGGATGAACCCTTTTTAACCAGGTGATATTTAAGATGATCTGATTAATGAGTCCTAATGTTTGAATATGCTAGGGCTACCGAGAACAGACTGAGATTCTGTGGCATCATCACAATCCTGCATTTCCAGTTCATGAAGTGTGGCTACAGTGTTTTAATTTTTTAACTCTGAAGCCCCCAAAGTGCCGGTGACCCACTGGAGAGATTATGGGCTTTGGGAATGCTGATCTAAGCAAAAGGAGGGGTCCCTGGCAAGAGAGGGCGAGCCCTCAGGGACCCGAGGATTTGTCTGGACTTCATTAGTCCTTGTCTGATCTCTCACCAAATGTTTACTTGCCTTTCCTATCGGATTTGATGGCTGGATTTCTTAACCTTATAGTCATCCCCTGAGATCCGCTTGCTTGGCATAGCAGCTGGCAGAGTAGACAGCCAATTATCACAGGCCTTCCACTGGAGTTGTCAGAAGAGGAATTGAATATAACACAACTGACTGATTAGGGAATACAATTTGCTTCGACTGACAATATTTTTTTTTACTTGTTTTCAATTTATGTATATATTTTACATCATTGTTCATTTTTTTTTTTTTTAGATTTATTTATTTATTTATACAAGCACTGGGTACAGTCAGAAGCTGTACTCTCGCAGGAGGGCGAGAGAATTCACCAGAGCCAGAGCGGGGAGCAGAGCAGGCAGAGGGACCGAAGTACATGCTGAGGGGAGCAGCGGGCGGCAGGAGAGGTCTGCGTGCCATGTGGGACCCTGGCCCAGCGGCCGGGGATCAAACTGGCGCTGTAGAGGCTGTGGGCAGCTTCGCAACCCAGTGCTCAACCGCTGTGCCACCGGGGAAGCCCATTATTGTTCATTTTTAAACGTTTGCTTCCCCTCGCCCACCCAGCCCTACGCCTCAGGGGTAGTCCCATAGAATTGTATTGATTATAGCACCATCAGAACTGGAGACATGAACAATCAGAGTTAGCACTACAGAGAAGGGGAAGGACTGAGGCACTGATGGAGAGCAGATCAGTGACAGGGCCTCAACAATGAAGGTGACAACCTGCCCTCGGGAGTGGAAGTGACTCAACCACCCCACTGGTGCTGAATTCCTGAAGAGCCTTTACTATTAAAAATTTTGGTAAGAAAAGTGAACTCTATAGTTTAAAACTCCCAATTCCCTCATTTCAAAAATGCAATTTTTGAAAACCAAGTTTTCTTAGGAAAGTAGTTATTTTATTATATTGCTGACTTAATACAAGGATTTTTTTGTTTAAGATTTACTTATTCATGCATACAAGAACTGGGGTACAGGCCAGATGCGTGGGAGGATGAGAGGATTCACCAGAGACAGAGTGGGGAACAGAACAGGTAGACTGACGAAATACACTGCTGAGGGGAGCAGCAGGCAAGACAGGAGAGGTCTGCCCCGCCATGTGGGTATCTCCCTGGCTGGCTGGGAAGTGAACCCGCCCTGCAGAGGCTGCAGACAGCTTCACAGAGCTGCGCTGGCTTTGTTTTTCTTAAGGGCCATAAGGTTTACAGAACACTCTATTGTTAAATGTTCACACTTGCTCTCCCCACCATCATGCACACGGTGTGCCCTATGTTTAGCATCTCATCCCGCCTTAATTGTTACTGTTGTTATAAGTGATGAACCAATTTGATACATTATTTTTATTTTTTTTTAAGATTTATTTTATTTATTTATTTATGCATACAAGAACTGGGGTATAGGCCAGAGTAAGGGATGTGTGTGAGAGAGGATTCACCAGACAGAGAGATGGACTGAAATACACTGCTGAGGGCAGCAGCGGGCGAGACAGGAGAGGTCTGCTGCGCCATGTGGGCAGCTCCCTGGCCGGGTGGCAGTGACTGCTGATAACTTCATAGTGCTGATAACTTCATAGTGCTGAGACTTAACCCCTGCGCTACCAGGGAGGCCCGATACATTATTTTAAAACTAGTTTACATTAGCCTTCTGTCTTTGCATTGTACCTTCCGCAGATGTTGACAAATGTATCCACCATTGAATATCCTGCAGAAAGGCTTCATTGCCTAAAATTCCCGTGCTCTAACTTATTTCTATACACCACTCCCAGTTAACCTTCCTCAAAAGGAATTCTGATAGAGATTTGCTGAGCTTAAAGCCTTCAGTGGCTTGCCCCTGGTCCTCACAGGACAAGGTCGGAGGCCTAGCGGTCAGGGCTTTTCACCGTTCAGTCACAAGCTGGAAACCCCTGTATCTGCCCCATTTCCCTTTCAGGCGGTTGAACTTCTGCCAATGTACTTTCTGATATTCCCCACACATGCCTTTCTTCCCTACCTCCATGCCTGTTTCTGCGGTTCTTTCACACGAAACACTCCTGTCTGCTCCTCTCACCCTGACTCCATGCCTTTTGCCTTCGAACTGCCCAATTCATCAGAGCTCAGCTCAGGAGTTGTTCCCTGGCATCTCTGCTCCCCGATGGTAGTCTCTTTCCACTTTTCCAAGCCTCCCTGACAGTGTCCTTTTGTGTCCTCAATGGCACTTGTCACATTCCAGCTTATTAGTTGTACAGGTGGTATTTCCCCGCTTGAGCGTAAAGGGCAAGAGAATGTGCTCTGGGAGAATCGGCCTCAGTGTTCAGTGAACAGGATGTCAGATGGGGATGGGGATGTGTCTCCTGCCCGAGCTGTGTGAGCATTACATCTGTGGACTCATGCAGCGTGTCTGCAAGACTGCCAGGTGCGGGGGGTGCTCTGGAAAGTGTTAGCTGTTTGCAGTCAAGCATGGCTTAATAGCAGGTTATATATACTGAGAAATGGGTCTTCAGGCCATTTCATGGTGTGAATGTCAGTGTGATTATACAAACCGAGATGGGAAGGCTACTACACACGAGGCTATGTGGGTAGCCTGCTGGGCTCACCATCGCATGTAGTCTGTAGCTGACTGCAACTTCATTAAGGAACGTGACCGTGATCGCCGGTCCCTGGCTGCCTGCAACTACTATGCTCTTCCTCCTGCTACCACCCCTCTCCTGGAGATTAGGTCTTAGGGTGCAGAGGCTATCACCTCGAGGAGTGCTCCATGACACAAGGTGCGACGCTTATCGCAAGGGCTCCATAAACACCTGGTGGTTAAATATCTGGAACCCTGTGGTCCACACAATAAACAAGCCTCACGCAACCAGTCAGCAGGAACGGGGACACTCTTCCTAGCAAATGCCAAATGGACCAGCCCTGTGGTGTCCAGGACATAAGCATCTGGGTGACCCTGGTATTTCAGTTCAGTTTGTGTCACACAGTGTTGGGGGTGGGTGAGCTGAGGCGGGGGCCCAGGAAAGGGCAGGGAGGTGCCAGTGTCTTCAGAAATGGGGAGAATCAGTATGTGGCGCTGGCTCTAGGGGAGACCCACGCTTGCTTCCAGTTTGTTTGGTGGAGGCAGCAACACTTGGCCAGCAGGGTGGAATTAGAAAGAGCCAGACTCCCAGAGGTGGAAACCCAGAAATGGAAGACATGAATTCAGCTCAGTGACCTGAGGGGAAGGGACAGACTTCTTTGGGGGTTCCTGTGAAGAATTCCATTGTGCCCCATCTCTGCACCCATGACCATTTCCACTCCCTTTGATGCCAAAGGAAGGCCGTGCAGCTGTGGTGGGGTTCATGTCCCCTCTTCTCCAGGGAACTGGCAAATGTACTGAATGGGATTCTAGGTCAGTCTGGAAACTGGCTGGTGTCAGTAGCATTAGCCCTGTGTCTCACCTCCAAAGTTCCAGATACCTGCAGGTGCTCCTGGCAATTGAAATGTGAGGCAGCGCATGAGGAAGGAAAGGAGGAAAAAGAAACCCTCGGTGGGTAGGAGGAGGGGTAGGAGAGGGTAGGGTGGCTCAGAAACAGTACAGTTCTATGCAATGGAATTGACATGGAAAACTGCTATGCTGACTGCTGCACACTCAACAGTCCAGAGGGAACAATAACCGCTGAGGCCTGCATTGGTAGGATGGATGGTGGCCTTGAGGACTGACTGGCCTGCTGCGGCAAGGGGAGGGGCAACACCTGGCAGCTTTGGTTGGAAGCCAGTTTGGCCCATTCATTGATTTTCATCATTCAGTTTTGGCTTAAGAGAGGGAGCTTGTCCCATTTCCTGCTTCTGGAAAAGGGGAGAGGAAGCTCTCTACCATTCTTTGAGCTCTTCCTCTCTCATTTCTCATGTCTATTGAAGCTGTATATTCTCCAGGTTGGATGTGGGAAGAGCTATGAGAAAGGACTCTAGGTAGGGGGCAGGGGGTGTATGGCAGTGTGTAGAACCAAGTCAGAGCCGGGTGTTGGTGGGACATGGTGGGGAAGGAGGAGGCACAGAGATCCGAGGAGGGGACAGGGCTGTTCATGGAGAAGGCTTAAGAGAAGAGGGAGATTGTGTGATTCATCATAATCAGCTGGGCCAGCTATCCTGCTAGAAGGGCATGAAAGTCCCTCAATCTATTTGTGGGAATGAATTTAGCCATCATCTCAGTGCTCAAGGCCCACTTCACCTCACCTCTCCTTTCCAAGCCCATATTGGCTTAATTTTTACTTTTCTGTGCTCTCTTATACCCCAGGAGTCTATCAATCACTGTACTTACCAGTTGCTTTACAATTACCTGTTATTTCCATCTCTTCATGAATCTGCAGCCTGGAGGTGCGGGCACAGGCTCCTTCATGCAGTAGCTCTGTGGCCTGGTTCAGTCCTTGGCAAGTGTTAATGCCTACTATGTGTTGGGTAAATGAATGACTATTCATTGTGACATACAGATATCCTCAGTGTCACATGAACAGTGAAGTGATCTGAAGGGCCTGATGATTATCATCCAGGTGGAAGGGTGATAATGGGTCAAGAGTGGAGGACAGAAAAGCATTTCTCTAAAAAACATTAACTAGGGCCTCCCTGGTGGCGCAAGTGGTTAAGCACAGCACTATGAGACAATCCACAGCCTCTGCAGCACAAGTTCGATCTTCCAGCTGGCCAGGAAGAAACCCAAATGGCGAGGTAGGCCTCTCCTGTCACACCCGCTGCTCCCCTCAGCAGTGTATTTCAGTCAGTCTGCCTGTTCTGTTCCCCGCTTTGTTTCTGGTGAATCCTCTCACCTCCTGCATCTCTGGCCTATACCCCAGTTCTTGTATGCATAAATGAAACAAATCTTTAAAAATATATAAAAAACATTAAATAGCTAAATGTAATTTCTCATCAGTCAAGACTTTCCTTCTATAGATATGCGCAAAGTGCATAGGAGACACAGAGGCAATTAAGTAGGAGACAAACATGCTCTCTATACCTGCGTAGATGATCTTGTTAGAAGTGGATTGGGAGCTGCATGGTTATGACAACTTACTCCATGAAACTATGTATACATGCTCTGGACTCTATCCCCATTGTTACCTTAAATGGTTCCCCACTATGGAGTTTTTCTTACAGCAAAATAAATGAAAACTTTGTCCAAATAACCATTTCTCCAGAATGGAATCTATTGGTATGCTAGGCAGGGTTTTCCAGAGAAGCAAAACTGGTAATACTTATGTAAGGTCAGGAAGACCACAGGGCAGGTTTTCTGATCCAGCAGACCGTGTAAAGGAGGAGTCTGAGTCCTCAGTGGTTTTTGCAGGCTTTATTGGGATTTACCCGGTACACAGCAGGCAAGGGTGCTGGGGGGCTGGGAGGCAAATCTTCACTCTATCTGGGCTCTCTGGCATCTCTCTGCTTCTTTTCTTCTTTCGGCTTCTGTTCGTTCTTGTCTTCTGCTGGTGTCCCCATGACACCGCCCTTAAAAGCCCAGTCTTAGCCCAGGTGAATCTCATCTACCTATGCCCACACCCTACTTCAGATGCCCGCCATCAGGCATGCATTCAGGACTGCAAGGATCCATCATCTATCCTGATGGCGGGAGGGCAGAAAAGCCTGACATTTTTCCTTACCCTACAACTTACTATGTGGAATTGCTTACACAATTACGGAAAGCTAAAAGTTCTATTTTATGCCATCTATAAAATGAGTACCTATAAGAGTTGGTGGTGATTTAGTATGAGTCTGAAGGTCTGAAAACTAGAGGGCCTACTGGAGATGAAGTCACCTGTCCCCACTCAAGCAGTGAGGCAGGAAAAGAAGGGGCCAATTCTTCCTTACTCTGTCTTTTGTCATAGTCAGGCTCCCAAAGAATTGGATGATGTCCACCCACATTGGGCAGGGCAATCTACTGAGCCTACCAACTCAAATGCTAATTGCAACCTGGAACACCCTCCCAGACACACTAGAAATAATAGTCTGGGCACCCCTTGGGCTGCAAGTTACACATAAAAATAACCATTGCAATTGGGTAACTAAAAGAAAATTGAAGAGAGCAGAAAGATCTTTAACACATTCTATGAGGCCAACATTGCTGATTCCAAAATCAAAGTCAGCACACAAAAAATGATAGGTCAATATCCCTGACCATCATAGATGTAAAAATCCTCAACAAATTTCTAGCAAACAAATACAGCAACATATTGCACAATTCATCCACCATGGTCAAGCAGGCTTCATCCTAGAGGTGTAACACTGGTTCAGTGCACACAAATCAATTATGTCAGTCACCAGACCAACTAAGAGATAAAAACCGCAGGTTCATTTCAATATAATCCCTTTCTTTCATGTCCTCCTGAGATATCAGATTTGGTCTAATTGAGAAAACTCTGGTTCAAAGGTTAAAATGGCTCTTGGATGCTCCCGGTCACCTGGCTTTGCTGGCTAAAGCAGTGGTGGCTGAATTGGAGAACCCCTCCCTCCACCCCCGCCCCACTACCAAGGAATCTTAGTGATTGGGGGTGGGACTGGAAGTCCCTGTGATAAGTTTAATATTCAAAATACCTAAAGAAAGATCATATACAGCACTGACAGTTAAAACTGCTCAGTGAACTCTTGCCATCAAGTTCTGCCATTTCAGCGTGGCACCAAGAATCTCTCATGCTGATAGGAAGACCTGGACACCATGGTGGGTGTTAAGAAAAAATAAATTTGGGTACAAATTCCCACTTCAGAGAATCAGGTTTTTCCAGAGATAAGTATCTTTAAACCTTGCTAACTCAGAGTGAAATCTGGTCCTTGTTTGTATCATTGGGATAACCTGGTCTTTGTTACCTCCCAGTTGTTGAAAACCAAACCAATGTGGATGCACTTTCCCTCCTGGGGACTGAATGGCAGAAAGAGGGGGTGGGTGGGTGTGGAAATGCTGGTAAACGTGAGATCAGGTAAAGCACCTGTGGGTGCTTCAAGATTCTGAAATCTGAGTCAGAAAACCTTTAGGGCAATTATAAGCAGTTATAATGACTACCATTCCCAAACCCTATTCCTGAAAATAAAAGGCAATTTTATGATCACAAATAGGGCACTTTTTTTTTTATTGACAACTCAATCTTTACACACATACAGTATTGCACAAATTATAAGTGGATTGACAATTATATTAATGATACAGAGTCAGGAGCATTTACATAAAGCTACCGGTTCAGGTCGTAGTGCATTTTGTGCCAGGTACTTAAGTAAATATGACAAAGGAACTCAGTTACTTCAATTCATGAGAATCAGCTTTCCAAAAAGCCTATCTGCCATCTCACAAAATAGTTAAACCTAGGAAGAGCAGTAACTAAATGACAAAATGAATATGGTTAAAGACAAGTTGGTGATAAAAATGTTAGCTTAAAATATTAGGATTAAAAATTTTAGTGATTAGATTTAGGATCCTGAAGATGTACAAACATTGAGATTTTTAAGAAAAGACCCCCGTGTTCTGCTTTACAATTACTACTACATTCCAAAAGAATAATTCTGGGTTCTTCTCTAATTCTTCTTCCCTGCTAATAGAAACTACTCTTTCATAGTTTTAAAGAAACAAGATAGTTATTCACATAAATGGGTTTTAAAAGTAAGATTCTCACTCAAAACAAAACTAAATATGATCTCCATCAAGTTACAAAGAAACTTTCTAAAAAGCTGACTGGATAAGGAAGTCAGATCACCTATTTACTGTCCCTGACTGCCTCAGAGCTCACATGTCACCCACAAGGCAGGGGAAATAAGGTTGGTCTGAGCTCTGCCCCTACCCAAGCCTGCAGTGCGAGGGTGGACAAAAACCCTTCAGCTTTCCTGGGGTTTTGGTTCCCCAGGTATAAAACTGGGGGGGTGGGCTAGACGGCTTTAATAGACCTCCCAATGAAAAGCATCCAAGTCAGTTTAAGATCTCATCTCCGAGTGGACTCGTAGGATGGCAAAAGAAATGGATTAAGTAACAGGTAGGTGAAGTATTCACCTTCTGATCCCTTCACTCAGTATTATTATACACTATATTTCAAAGAAATTTTTGTCCTGTACTCTCCATCTAATGGTTGTATTCCTAAAGGCTAAGCAAATGAGGCACCTGACGATGAAATTTTAGATAAAAAACATGGTATGGCCTTTCTATGTCTGGGTAAAAAGACCATGTGCCACCTTGTTGCACCAGCAGTCTTCCAGACTCGGAATTCTATTAATTTGGTTGAGAGGTGCACATTCAAAGCCATTAAGTACATACCTATTAAGAACACACTTCCTAAAATTCGTCCAGGAAAGCAACTTTCACAAAACTGGCTCTAACAGGAAGAAAGTCAGAGAGTTAAGTGAAGGGTAGAATAAGAAAAATGACCCCCAAGAGCAATGGTGTCTCATTTTCTGTCCTTCAAAACAAGTACAAATACCACTTTTTCTGGAATCTAACACACTGGCTTCATTTTCAAAATGCATCACTTTATTTTCCACAAAAGGCAGCCATACATTATAAACTTTAAGCATGTGACAGCCACATGAATTCTTCATTAAGTCCCAGGGCGTCCATCTTCCTGGGGCTTACAGGTAGAGCAGTCAGGGAGTCAAATATTAAAGCTCTCTCCACAGCCACATGTTCCTTTGATGTTTGGGTTATTGAACACAAACTCACTGGATAATTTGTCTTCAACATAGTCCATTTCTGTTCCTAAAAGTGTTAGCTGTGCTTTCTTTTCGATGAATACTCTGACTCCTTGGGGAGAAGAAAACATGTCATGAGAGTCTGCAGGCCTATGGAACCTGCTGAGCCAAAGCACACATGAGCTTTAAATAGCAGCCACTAACAAAACAGACAGGAAGTTTCTGGATCTGCCTCATTATTTCCTTGAAGACCTTTAGTGCTCAGTTTCCTGTCTGCCCCTTTCCCACACAATAACTATGTCAAAACCAATTATTTTAGGCTTGATGCTTGTATACCAGCAAATTTCAAGGCAATTCTATACAAAACTAGAATTTGCTTTTCACTGTACTTTACCTTTTTTCCCAATTTGCTACATGAAGAAAATGTGTGTATTTTCAGAGACTTTGTAAAGATAAAGTCAATGAAATTTATGAAAACCCTAAGGTGACACCCGGCACACATGACACACTGACAAACTTACAGACACACCAAGGGCTGGTATACAGTGGAACTGTTTAATAAGACCAACCAGTACAACACAGCAGTTCTGGTCCTTTCGAATTTATGGGCAGGAAAACTGATAATGTAAGTCCTTAGTATTAAGTAAGTAGAAGAAGGCATCTTTGCAAATACGATTAATTTAACAAAATTTTCTTTCATAATTATAAGGAACTAAGTCATTACTTAAATATAAAAAAGGGTGTATGTCATCTCATAGACTAATTAAACCCATGTAAATCAGTAACTAAATGACCTATCAGATCTCTTTTTTTTTAAGAAAAAATGTGTTTCTGTATTGATTTAAAAAATAATGTATTAACAAGTGTTTTAATTGATCAGTAACTTCAGCTGAATGAAATGAAATCACGGCAGGAACCCATGAAAGCTAGCTGACAGCACACCTCTGGCGCACAAAGCCACCCCCATAAAATCTGTGCACAAGGAAGCTGCCTGAAGTTGTAGTTTTATCAGATTATCGGGTAGGGCAGAGTACAGGCAAAACAATTACTGAAATATTGAGATTTTCAATAAAAATTAGAAATAAAGATTCCTCAAAAACATGAGATGACATTACTTATTTGACATGGATGTGAAACTGCTGCTTCACCCAAAGTAGTTGGCTCACTTTAAAATTCTGTCATCTTAAAATCAGTCTGCAACAATGATAATCAACATAACTGACAACCAACAAGACAATGATGACCTCTTCTAACTGAAATAAATAAACAAGTTTGTCTAATAAACTTTTAGTCACTAACAATAATCTATGTAGTAACCTTCACTGAGCTCAACTTTTTACTAGGCCACTGAGTAGTTGTGGGTCCTTAGGCAATATTTAACTTCTTGCCCCAGTTTCTTCATCTGTACAATGGGGACAATAAGGTGCCAATCCTATTCTGTTGCTCTGTTTATCACTTGATGCATGAATGTCCATCAAACATGTCTACCTCACAGTAAGTGCTCTATTGCCATTCCCACTTTTATTATCACTAATATCATTACTCCAGACAAAACTAAGTGTCCAGAAAGTTTGCTCAGAACTCACCATCTTGAACAACTTCTTCATCAGAATCTCCTTTTGTCTTTGTGTATTCCAGAGTGTAAGAAAGACCATTACACCCCCTGGTTCGTACACCAACTTTTACACCTACCTGAAAAAGGATGGCAAATATAACTTAATTTTAAAGTAGTACTCACTAAATAATTACGTTGATATTTTTCATTTCCTTATTAAGTGTTAGACTTCTGGTTATATTAAGAAGTGTTAGTGAAATGGGGAATGAGCATTTAAAAGATGTAATGTTGTACAAACATCATTATAACACTACTGAGGATTCAAAAAGAATAAAAAACAATTATATAAATAGAAAACAAGGGGCAGGGTGGGGGTAGATACCAATCCAAAAGCTATAGTCACTGCACTACCTGCATTTCCTTCCGGTTGTTTATCTGTATAGATAAAACAAACACTGTTCTTGTTATTACAGAGTATCACCTTCATTTTACCCATTAAAGATACTGATTTCCCATGTAATTATTATCAGTTGCAAATATTCCACCATGATATTACTTAACTACTACTACTAACCCTTTAGGCCCAGAATAACATTTTTATTTTTTTAAAGATTTATTTATTTATGCATACAAGAGCTGGGGTGTAGGTCAGAGGTGGCGGAGAGGTGAGAGGAGACAGAGTGGGGTGCAGAACGGGTGGCCTGAAATACACTGTTGAGGGGAGCAGTGGGCAAGACAGGAGAGGTCTGCGGGCCATGTGGGTCAGCTCCCTGGTTGGGGATCGAACTCGAGCTGCAGTAGCTGCAGATAGCTTTACAGTGCTGAGACTTAACCCCTTGTGCCACTGGAGAGGCCCCAGAATAACATTTCTAAGAAAACTGTTTTAATTCTAAGAAATGAACACTATTTTAAAAGGAAAAAGAAAAGGATCTGATGGTACAGTGACTACTTAAAAAATCAGACTTTGAAATGTTTTTGTTTCACTTCATGGTGTGAGATGTTCTCAGGAATTTTCCTTGATTAGGTTCATGGGTCAACTACCTGGCAATCATATAGTCTCTACACAGAGTCTTAACTCTCAAGCACAACTAGAGAAACATTCTCAAATACAAGGAAGTAAAGCAATACAGACATAAGTTTAAAAATGACCAAAGAGCACTTTTAAAACACCAATGTCTACCTTAATGCAACAATCTAACAATATCTATTGAATTTCTATTCTTATGTCCTATGTGCTTTTTCATTTAAGTATACAGTAAAATTACCATAAAAAGCATTTCACCAAGTAGATAGATTCTCTGAAAGCAACATGAAAAGGGAAGGAGCTTAGTAAGCTGGAACATTAAACTGTTTGGAAATTTTGACAAGCTGAAGTATTCAGAGCAGTCATTTCTACCTTAACCAGTAAGACAGAACTATGGTTTATTTACGTTCAGAGTGACAGAGAATGTGTGAGGGAAATTTCACATATTCAGCATGACAAATAATAACTTTCCTAAGTGTAATTCTGGAGCGCATATCAGATTGTTTGACTTAGTTTTTCTCTCAAACAGGAAAGCTCAAGCAAGCAGGAAGTCCAATTATTAGTACCGGAGAGAGGCACATAAAGAGTATATGGAAAATATAGTTCAAGTAACTGGAGTTTGGAAAAGGATTGACTGTGTCATAAATTACCCTGATGAATCATTAGCTCAAACTTTTTCATGTTAATATGAACAAACATCCCTCATATCTACAAAGTTAAAGTTTTCATTTGGTCAATTTATATACTAGTCATCGGTCTATCTAAACTGATATATTTAGCATTTAATAATTCTTTTTTTTTTTTTTAAGAAGTAGGGGGCCAGAGTCACGGTGGGGTGGTGGTGAGAAGATTCACCAGAGACAGCAGAGAGCAGAACAGGCAGATGTACCGAAACACACTGCTAAGGGAGCAGTGGGTGAGACAGGAGAGGTCTGCCGTAAAATGTGGGTTGCTCCGGGCCAGCCAGGAATCGAACTCGCACTGCAAAGGCCGCAGAAGGCTTCACAGCGCTGCGCTCAACCCCCTGCGCCACCAGGGAGGCCCCCATTTAACAATTCTTAGGAGGAATATTCTAGAATTTCCATTACACTGTAATATAGTTTGTACAATGGAACCTAAAAACCACTTTACAGTCTATTTACTAAATATTAATGTTCTGGGCCTCCCAGAGCTGCCTGCAGCCTCTGCAGCGCTGGTTCAATCCCTGGCTGCAGGTGAGGGTCCCACATGGTGCGACAGACCTCTCCTGCCACGCCCGCTGCTCCCCTCAGCAGTGTGTTTCGTCAATCTGCCTGTTCTGTTCCCCACTCTGGCTCTGGTGATTTCTCTCACTCTCCGGCGCTTCTGACTGTACCCAATACTTGTATAAATAAAAAAATCTTTAAAAAAAAATTAATGTTCTCTTACTTGGAACTAATATACAGTATTCCATAGGTGATTAACAATGCATTAAGATTAAGATGATGCACACACCCCCTTACTCAACAATTCTACAGCATGCACTAAGGCATGTTTACAGACTTGGTCATCTAGAACCACTGGCCTGGCACACTACAGAAACTAAGTATTTGTTTAATGACATTTGTGGCAGCACTAAAAAAAAGCAATCCAAAGGATCTTTAATATGGAGGACTGTTTAAATAAGACAAATCTGTTCACTGTAATACTCTATTATATGCAGGCACAAAAAAGAATGAGATGGCTCTTTATGTAATAATATGGAAAGAGCTTCAAGTTATGTTATTAGGGATAAAAAGCACAGCAGGTATGAAATGCTCTCATTTTGGCATCTCTGGTGGTGCAGGGGTTTCTCTCAGTGCTATCAAGCAATCAGCAGCCACTGGAGCATGAGTTTCATCTCCGGCCAGGGAGCTACCCACACGGTGCAGCAGACCTCTCCTGTCTCGCCCACTGCTGCCCTCAGCAGCGTATTACAGTAGATCTGCCTGTTCTGCTCCCTATTGTCTCTGGTGACTCCTCTCACCCACCCCCACACCTCTGGCCTGTACCCCTGGTTCTTGTATGCATAAATAAATAAATCTTTAAAAAAAGAAAAAAAGAAATGCTCTCATCTAAAGAGGAAAAGACACACACAGCGTACAATCATAGTATAGGCCAGTGGTTCCCTCAGAGCATTGTTTTTGGTTGCTCTAACTCAGGAATAGAGTGCTGCCACTGGCAGAAGCCAGGAATATCACTAAAGATTCTGCAATCTGCCCCTAACAAAATTGTCCAGCTCAAAATATCTACAGTGCTGAGGCTGAAAAACCCTTGTGTAGGCAGATAGAATATACAAGAGTGGAGGGACACTAAGAGGTTGCCTCTTAAAAGAATCACAACAAAGAGCATAGGTGAGAAAATGACTTTTCATTTTCATTATTATTTGAATTTTTAAAAACCATTGAGGGCATTTTATTTTTATGTATTAAATCCCCTAATCAATGAAAGCACACTTTTATATCAAGATAAATGTATTGTGATAAATTTAATTACTAATTATTTGTCTGGTTTTACTTACGTTTTCAGGCTTATCTTTAAGAAGTTGTTTTATCTTGTTTACTGCTGAAGGTGTCTAAAAAAAAAAGTTAAGTTTTTAGTTCAGTCATATATTTTCTAGTGTTTAAGACTATTCTATTCTATCTTGAGCAAATTCTTATAATAAATTTATGTTCCATTCTTGACAGAATACCTGTGGAATTTATACACAAACATGAACTCAACCTCAAAGCACTCTATTTTTAAAACATCTTTTAGCAACATCCTTTTAAGTCTGGTTTCCCTCCAGGCAAGGGCAATGCCCTGTCATCATCTCTATGGCACCATCTACTCACATTACAAGTGTATTTTTCCAGGCAGCATCTATTTTGTGCTCCTATGTATGCCCAGCAACACAGACTGCCTTGACACAGAGAAGATAGTCAATAACCAATGAATGAATCAAGTACTTCATGGGGAAAGGCAACTTTCAGATATTTTTCCTATTGATTAATGTTAACTCTTTTTTTTAACTTTATTTTTTTGCTTACCCCAAATCTATTTCAACCCCATCAAAATGCACACCTAGAGAGAGAGTATGCTTCTCCTACTAGTCCCACCAAAAGCTCACAGATTTCATATGTGGCTTAAATTAGTATTTTAGGGTGTATAGATGAAAGGAACTAAGATAGTCAACTACAGAAACAACAACAGGAAGGGATATTTCAGGAGAAATGCTGTTTATCAAGTTGTTCTCAAAATGAGAAAAAATGTCACATGAGTCAGTTACTACCCCTACTTTTTTGGGAAGGAGGATGCTAGGGACAGAATCAATTCCAGAGCATTCCTGGTCCACTTCATGACTTGTCTCTATTCCACTCCTTGGCTTAAATGGGGATAAATAAGCTCTCTTTCTCAGAATTCTTATGACCTTTAAATAAGTTTGTGAACAGTGTCACATACAAAGAGTGCGAGATGAAGCCACCTGAAAGTATGTATATCATAACGAAGAGCTGATGGTCTTCCTACTTGTTTCATTAGCTCCTCTAGATGGGAATGCCGTGCTGGTCCTCCAGTTTTTTGGTTTGACATTTTACTAGTTTGTGAAATCCCAGAGTGGGTATTATGACCTATGACTATAGTAGTAATTCTAGTCAGAACTTAAGCAGAACCAACGGATGGCACAGAGCATATTCTTCCTGCCTGACGGGGGTTCCACCGGATGAGTATGTTGAAGCAAAGTCTGGATCCAATTTAAAAAGCCCATGAGACCAATTTAGAAGGTTGAGACTAGCATTTTTAAAATTTTAAAAACACAAAATGGAAGAGAACAATGCATTGCACTTAATAAAGATGAATATTTAGAAAAACTTCTTACTTCAGTTACTAATATATGGTGAGTACATATGTACACATATATATTTCTTATGTGTGTCACTTTAAGAAAAAGGTAAAAAAAAAAACAATACTAGTACATGGCCCATAAAGATATTTTCCCTCAATTATGTGAGAACTGGAGCAGTACAAAGGGAGTAGTGTCGGTGTGGATAAAGAAGGAAATGCTTAAGTAAAATAAATGTGGCGTCCGTCTTTTTTGGTGACCACAGTTTGTCAATCTCATAACTACAGATTTATTTTTTATTTATAAAAAAAGTTTTCAGTTCTCATTTACCTTTGTAAATGATTGCCAATGAAAACCAGCTCCTATAATTTTCATGGTTATAGATACAATGTGAGAGCTGAAGAAATTAATCTAATTACTGTCCAATAGCAAAAGAATTCCAGGAAGCCAGTAAAACAAAAAGACACAGCTATGGGAAAATAGTTATTGGAAGAAAAACCAGAAGCATCACCTTGCTTTAATGCCGGCAGATCTAAGGTGCTGTCAACAAACACCTGGTGCTTTTATCTCTAAGTGATCTAATTTGGGTTTTTTTTTTTATAGAGGCATGTTTTATTTATTTATTTATTTGTTTGTTTGTTTTGTTTATACATGCACTGGGTACAGTCAGAAGCGCGGGAGGGTGAGAGAATTCACCAGAGCCAGAGCAGGGAGCAGAGCAGGCAGAAGGACCGAAGTACACTGCTGAGGGGAGCAGCGGGCGGCAGGAGAGGTCTGCGCGCCATGTGGGACACTCCTCTGGTGGCCGGGGAGCAGCTGGGGATCGAACCGGCGCCGCAGAGGCCGCGGGCAGCTTCGCAACCCAGCGCTCAACCACTGCGCCACCGGGGAGGCCCCTCTAAGTGATCTAATTTGGTTTTAACAATTTATTTTCTTCTTTTCTCACCATTTGGTAGAAAACACTTGGATATAGTAAACGGAAGCAATTCATGGTCTACTTATGACACAGTGAAGATACTCCAGGGGAAACTTGTGTGCCAGCTGTTGTTATAGGAATCAAAAACATCTTAATTTTCCTGAGTTAAACAAAAATCTGATATACTCCATTGAAAGTAGAGTTACTAATGATGAATAACCCAGCTGAGTACTTAAAGGAAAAGTCATGATTTTGGTAACTTTCTAAGTGGTGAATCTGATTTACAGAAGGAGTTAGAATAACTAAATTTGGTACTTTTATGAAGTACACATATCTATACAGTTTCAGGCAGGATCCTGCTTTTCTCTAAGTCTTTCTGTATACTCTGGCGACTTTGAACATAAGTATAATCAATCTGGGAAACAGTTTAAATAGATTCTTCAATTAAATAACATTCTGGAGGGCTAGCAGTCTTCCAATTTTAATACATTCTCCCAAACACCTAAGAAATTTATATGTAATTAATGACTAATTCACCTGAAATCTGGCCAATGAATCATTTCATAAAGATGAATCTTTAGGAAAACTTTCCTTCATTCATTATTCTTTTCTCACCGTTTGGTAGAAAATACTTGGATATAGTAAACAGAAGCAATTTATGAAAACTGTTCTACTTATTACACAGTGAAAGACACTCAAGGGGAAAGTAACCTGTGGTTTTAAATCTCTTACGTCTATCATAGGAACCATTCTCTAAGGTGAAAGAATATCTTTGTGTGAGATTTTGGCCCTTAAAAACAAGGTTTCCAGGGCCTCCCCGGTGGCGCAGCGGGTTGAGCGCAGGGCTGTGAAGCTGTCCGCAGTCTCCACAGCGTAGGCTCCGCAGCATGGATTTGATTCCTGGACAGCCAGGGAGACTCCCACATGGTGTGGCAGGCCTCTCCTGTCGTGCCCACTGCTCCCCTCAGCAGTATATTTCAGTCGTCTGCCTGTTCTGCTCCCTGCTCTGTTGCTGGTGAATCCTCTCACCCTCCCGCACCTCTGGCCTGTACCCCAGCTCTTGTATAAAACACACACACACACACACACACACACACACACACACACAAAAAAAAAAAAAAAAACAAAACACAAGGTTTCCAGTCTGCTTTTGTTGTTAAACTTATGGGAAAAGGTAGTGCAGATGAATGCATTTTATCACTACTTCAACACATTTACTTTATCCAATGCCATATCATTTCTATTCCTCATCCTTAATACTTTATTTCCTTAAATAATTCCCCAGGCAATTTTCATTTTTTGCTGGTTAAGGAAAATACAACTTAAAGCTAACTCCATCATTATGTATACTAAGCAATGCAAATGACTATAGTCTATTTTAATTTCACCAGAAATCTGGCACTTTAATGTTTAAAAGATGCCAGGTAGGTAACAACCAATGAACAAGTTACAGTATATTTGAACTCATTCTTTAATAACTATGACTGTTGCCCTTGTCTTTTCATATTAGTGTGTATCTACATATACTATGATACATGTTATGCTTACACAATATACTATACACATTATTTATCACATATACCATGTGTGCAATCATAATCTATACCACAGTACATGTGCTACGTATAGACATACACACACATATATGTAATCTCTCTATACACTGTTTTGCAGTCTGTATTTTAAAAGTTTAACATGTTTTTCATCTGATACACAATAACATAGTCACCATCTTAATGGCTTACAATTCTGGGATTTAGGTATTTTTTTTTAAAGACTTATTTATGCATACAAGAACCGGGGTACAGGTCAGAGGTGTGGGGGGGTGAGAGGATTTACCAGAGACAGAGTGAGGAGCAGAACAGGCAGACTGACTGAAATACACTACTGAGGGGAGCAGTGAGCAAAACAGGAGAGGTCTGCTGTGCCATGTGGGGTAGCTCCCTGGCTAGCCTGGGACTGAACTCATACTGCAGAGGCTGCGGATAGCTTCACAGTGCTGTGCTCAACCCCCTTGCACAACCAGGGAGGACCTGGATTTAGGTATTAAAGATGAATAATTTGCACAGGGTTAGTAAGTAAAGAATGAAGAGTTATGAACCGTAATTTAAAAAAAATCATTATTTAAAGTGACTATGTAATATATCACCAAAAAGATCTATACTTAACGTATCTCTCATTCTTAGACATCCAAGCTACTTCCAACTGTTTGCTGTGTAATCTCTCTTCAGCTGCCCACATACACAAATCCAACTGCTATTCACTGTTCCAAAGACATTCTGCTGGTTGTCCTTCAATGAATGTAAAGCTCCAGTCAATGTACTGTTTCCCAGTCCTGCTCCATCAGGTGCCACTAAGAAATTCAGTTTTAAGTTACCATCTGTACATAATGCATTATCTTCTCTCGTTGGTATCAAGTATGATGCTGACTAGGTACCATCATTCTCTCACAACTTTGATGAGCTTTATACACAGCTGTGGGAACACACCCCAGTCCCAAATTAGGGTCACACTAATTCTAATTTGTACAACAATGGAAATAAAGGCCTCTGTCAGCAGGGTAGTGTTAAGTCTTGGGGCTCTTCAGTCATATTTTACTCTGGCTCTTACAAGTTCAATTTCATTTATCAATTCCTGAGTATGTGGGAAAGCAAGGGTATCTTCCTACTGTGTTCTCTGCAGGTGTCCAAGGTATTGACACTTACTTTGATGCGGTGGGTTGGTGTCTTACAGTATTCAATCAAGGAACCATCTCTGGTTTTCATAAGAGAGTCATGGGCAGCCTGCCATCAGTCGTTTTGTCTTTCCTTCTAGCAAATCACCAATCTTTTCCTGAATCAACATCAGTTAATGCAGATAATTGATGGTGGTAACATGGAATCATGCTTTCATCAATTTCTTTTTTCCAGCCTCTTGCTGACCTACCTCCGGCTGACTGCCTAGGTACAGCACTTTTCAAACCTTGCAATGTCAAATACTTGATGTCCAAGTTTATATCTTGGGGCTTCCCTGGTGGCGCAAGGGGTTAAGACACAACCTATGAAGCTGTTTGCAGCCTCTACAGCACGAGTTGGATCCCAGGCTGGCCAGGGAGCAACTCACATGGCGCAGTAGACCTCTCCTGATTCACCCGCTGCTCCTCTCAGCAGTGTATTATAGTCAATCTGCCTATTCTGTTCCCCACTCTGTCTCTGGTGAATCCTTTCACCCCCCACACCTCTGGCCTACACCCCAGCTCTTGTATGCATAAAATAAATCTTTAAAAAAAATTACATCTTACCAGTTTTACTGAATTATCTACAGTTTTATCTGCTCCTATCTCTCTCTACTCACTAACCCTTTGATCACTGCTTTTTTTTTTTTTTTAACAAATACCTTTCTTTTTTATTTATTTATTTATTTGTTTGTTTGTTTGTTTATACATGCACTGGGTACAGTCAGAAGCGCGGGAGGGTGAGAGAATTCACCAGAGCCAGAGCGGGGAGCAGAGCAGGCAGAAGGACCGAAGTACACTGCTGAGGGGAGCAGCGGGCGGCAGGAGAGGTCTGCGCGCCATGTGGGACCCTCCTCTGGTGGCCGGGGAGCAGCTGGGGATTGAACCGGCGCCACGGAGGCTGCGGGCAGCTTCGCAACCCAGCGCTCAACCGCTGCGCCACTGAGGAGGCCCTGATCACTGCTTTTACACTTAACAGTTAAAATGTCTGCAAAACACTTGAAAATTATTTATTTCTTTTTTAAAGATTTATTTATGCATACAAGAACTGGGATACAGGCCAGAAGTGTGGGGCGGTGAGAGGATTCACCAGAGACAGAGTGAGGAACAGAAAAGGCAGACTGACTGAAATACACTACTGAGGGGAGCAGTGGGCGAGACAGGAGAGCTCTGCTGTGCCATGTGGGTAGCTCCCTGGCGTGCTGGGGATCAAACTTGTCCTGCAGAGGCTTGTAAACAGCTTCACAGTGCTGTACTTAACCCCTTGTGCCACCAGGGAGGTCCCAAAACACTTGAAAATTAACCACAAAAAGCAATACATGCCATAATGTCTGGAACACTATAAGAATTTAAGACTAAACATCTAAGATTAAAATGACTGCAAGCCTGCTACTTCAGGCCACTGGTGGAAAACAGTACTGACTTGCTTTTTCTCTGGCATAAGCTTGTAAGATCACAGGAAAACGAACTGCTGAACTTTAAGTACAAATAGGATGAGTTAAAACAACAGACTCCTGCAAGTTAATCAGAAGAGTTGATCATAGAAATTATGGAGTCCTTGTGAACTGAGAATCAACATAAGGCTGTGCTGGTAGCATAATTAGCCTGGTAAGTGTTTAAATGTAATGAAGCAGCAAGAGCAAGTATAGAGCTCCCAGATTTAAGAATGTGGGCTGTGTTATCACTCCTACTGAGCAGGGAAAAAAGGCATGTCCAATGATTTGGTCCGTGGATGGTAAGAACTGTGTTAACTCAATTTATCTGTTGTCCTTAAATGTCTGCTAAATGAGTATAAAAGGAGAGGAAAGGGATGACTCAAAAATTTTGAAGAATAGGTAACATGACAAATGATGGTGGAAAACAAAAGGCTCCTGACTTCCTGATTTCATTTCAGAGGCAGAATTTTTTGGAACTCCGAATTTTTACTAGCTTGAGGGGAGACACAATGTACGAGTTATGGCCTCCAGTTCTTGTGATTTCAAGACTACAGAGAATCCTAAGATCAGATGGTGTGTGTATCTTGCAGACATGACAACCAGGTTGGTGCTACAGAAATAAATAATATAGAACAGAACACAATATATAATCAAGACAACCTAAAACCATAATCCATTATAAAAATACATTCGCCCCCTTTATCATGAATTTCCTCAATTTTGCTACAACTAATTTACTAGCAATAGGGTTTCTTATCTGTGACCCTAGATGGAGGAAACGCATGATTCCATTTAAATAATCTATTTCCCCAGTCTCTAGGTGCTAAATCCTCTCAAAAAAGTTTCTCCTTGACCAAAAGTGAGATATGTGATAAGACTTGAACAGAGCAACTATCCAGTGGAATTCATCTCTTTCAAAAAGGCAAATAAAGCGACTGCTTTAAGAGATACGGGTTTCCTTTTGGGGTCAGTCAAATGTTTTGGAAGCAGGTTGAGACGACGACTGCACAATATTGTTACTGCACTAAAAGCCACTGAATGTACTGAAAATCACTGTAAAATGGTTACTGGCGTGCGATATATCTTTCAGGCATAAAAACTCTGTCGAGGATGCAGCGTGCGAGGTAAACTCTTAAAAGCACTGTACCAGCCGACTGATCCAGGTGCCCTTGGCGTGGGCCCGACCTTTCGCCCAGAAAAGGCTGGGAAATCTTTCCCCTTCTTTGTCCTTTTAAAGAGCGACCAAGCCGAGGCCGCAGGAGACAGTGTTTGTTTGGAAACGCCAGCGCCACCCGGAAGTGAGCAGCAGCGCGGCGGCCGCAGCCCCAGCCTCGGGGCGCGCGGGGTCCCCGCCGCGCTCACGGGCACGCACTCTCGGGCAGGCGGCGAGCTTCGCCCTCCCTAACCCCTCAGGGGCAGGACTCCCGGCGCTCGCCCGGATTCCCCAGCAGAGGCTAGGCTACCTCACGCCGCCCGAGCACCGCAGGTGTGCGGGGAGGCCCCCTAAAGCAGCCCCGGCCGCCCAGAGCCCCAGCGCACTCCCCCTAAACCCCCGACGCTCGGCAGCGCGCGGCCTGCTGGGAAATGTAGTCCCGGGGAGCTCGGCCTGCGGGAACGCGTAGTCCCAAGGCGCGAGGCACCCGCGGAGCGCCGCTTTGCCTTCCCGGCCGCGGCGGAGGGGTGGAAAGCCCGGGCCCCACCGCTTGGCCGCGCGGCGCTCGGCCTCCGTGACCTCCCGGCGCGGGGCGGAGGTGAATCAACGTCACGGGCCCGGCCGCGCGCCCTGACCACTCACCAGCGTGAGGGCAGCCCGGGTGGGCTGCAGCTTCCTCTTACTCACTGCCCGGACAGTGGCCCGGACGAGCGAAGCCGACATCCTCGCCGTCCCAGAGCCCCGGGGCCTCAGGCCGGAGCTCGGCCGCTTGAGCCTCTCTCCATGGACACGGCGAGCGCTTTGACGCCACAAGCTCCGGCGCACAGCGCCCAAGGCTCCGCCCCGCAGGGCCCGCCCCGCCCCCGCCATTGGGCGGGCCGCTTGAGTGACGGGCAGAGGGTGGGGCGGGGCGGCCCCCGGCCACCCCCCGAGGCGCGGGCCGTGACGCGCGGCTGAGGAGGAGGATCGTTGCGGAATGACGGTATCCCAGCAAATGACCTTCGGCTGGTGGACTCTGGAGGCCCGAAGCTCCAGGCGCTGCCCACGGGGCGGGGTGCGGCGTCACGGTCCAAGAACACACCCGCTACCCGCGCGGGGCCGGGCTGCCACGGCCGAAGGGTTGCGAAGCCCGTTGGCGTCACACGTTACGCTGCCGTTGGGGCCCACCACGCAGTTCTTACAGCGCAGTTACCCGCAGAGTCGTCTATAATAAAGTAACCCCCAGCCCTCAAGATGCTTGTGAGCTTGAAGGACGGTGCTAATGTAATTTGTCCTTATAACCCAACCCTAGCGTGAAAGCAGCTCTGTGAATACATTTATAGTGCGTTAGCCATTAATAAACTTGATTGAACATCTGTTGTCAAATTGTTAGGGGGAAAGGATGTCCTGAGCTAATTTCATGCAGGCTTTGTGGACTTCACCCCCACTCCAGACTAAAGCCATCAGGACATTGGGAAAGACAAATCCCATCACCACCAAAGGGAAGGTGGCTGGGACCTGAGGGTGGAGTTGGGCAGCCAGGTTGGATATAAAAACCAAACACGTGGGCCTTGGGGTCTCTCGCTCTGTCGCTTGCCTCCTGGCTTCATGGTTCCTGGCTTGTGGCCAGCTCTCAGAGCGCCATTTGGGATTCCAGGTCAGCGAATAGGGTAGGACGCATTTAAAACTTTGTCTCCCACTTTTCTCCCTGAATTGTACATTTCTTCATTTGCCCTTCCCTTGTAAATAAACCTTTTATTAACCTTTCCTGTGTGCCTGCAGTAGAGTATTGATAAGCCCTTTTAAGCGCGCAGGTGAGGACCCACAGTCAGGAAACCGGGTTTTGATAGGGGCTGCCCTGTAACAAGATGTTGCTTTGAGTGCTCGGGAGCTTAACCCAGCCTTTTAGTTCAGCAAATATTCCTGAGGCCCAAGGTCTCTACTTGGGCATACAGAGGACACCTGGGAATGGAGGGCCCAGTATGGACAGACCCTGGTAGAAGTTATCAGGGTTATCAGATGGTAAAACATCAAGGGTAGGCAACATTGCTCCTGGAAACAGAGGCAAGGAGAAAACAGGAAAAGGATTCTGTGACGTGGTGCCGGGTAGGAGTCTTGCCCAGTGTTTTGATGTGTAAAGAACTTATCAATGGAAGTGTTCCAGTCTAGTTTTGGTTGATAATTCATAATTCCCTTAAGTTCTGGCTCCCTACTACTGAGATGCAGTGGTAATGACAATGAGCATGGCTACCTGCACATGAAGAAACCGTTAGACCCAGTGATGTGGTGGGTTTGCCTCCTGGCTTTATCTTGACTAGCTGGGACAGTTGAAATAAGGTATTTTGGTTCTCTTGCCCTTCATCCTACAGATATTGTGAGGTTTAAGAGGATGGCACATGGCAGCACTCAATACTTAATTGTTAATGGTAAAGATGTCAGATACATCAACTACTTTGTATGATACAAAGGTGGATACATATCATTATACATTTGTCTAAATCAGTGGAATGCAGCACACTGAGAATGAATCCTAATGTAAATAATGCACTTTGGGTGCTGTGTCCTGGTTACTGATATTTTAACAAATGCCCCACTAGGAGCACAGGTGGACAGAGCTTGGTACGCAGAGATAAGGGTATTTAAGAATTCTACTTCATACTTAACTCTGTTGTGAACCTAAAACTTTCTCAACAATAAAGCTTTTAAAATAAAAACAAAGAGACACCATTATTTTAACCAATTATTGAAGTGTTACGGTTTTGGAGCTCTATAGGTTTCAAAAACACCTTGAGCATATTATCTCGCAGATTGAGCTGAACAGGGAAGGGCAGAAGCACTGGCACATCTATTTATTGAGAACCTTAAACTCAAGCCTTCTAGTGCAGTGCTTTAGATGATTAAAAATACCAACCCAGAAGTCCTAAATTTTCCTAGATTTTCTAATTCTGGATCCATGTATGTTTAACGGCTTTCTATTCTCATTTTAATATGCACTACATTTAAAACTGTTTTAAACTCCGTTATAAACTTGGTCCACTGTTTTGCATGTAAGTGCTAAGTCACATAATATACTTGCCAGTGGAGTGGGTATTCTTAATGCTATTTGTAACTGGCACAGGTCTCTTGACAGTTTTCATGACTCTATATGAAATATGTGAGCACCTTTATCTCCGAGAAGCAGCTGTACTGTGGTTGTGAAGTAAGGAGGGTGGGGGAATGGTTGAAGGAATTTGCAAGTTGTAACCACTTTGAGGTTTCCACTAATAACAGGTTAAGAATCCACCATATGAAAACGTTGAACACTGAACTTCAGATTTAGTTTCAGGGTTCTAGACATTTAAAGAAGTGTCTTCCTTGTAAGCCTTCACTTGATCTGCGATAAAACTAAAGCTATCCTTGGTACTCTGCTGGAACATTAATAGAGACACACGCTAATTAAGTCTAGAATTCCACTCAGTGAAACGCATATTACTTGACTGCTGCTGTCAAACATACTTAAAAAAAAAAAAAAAAAAGAGAATACCAACCACATCTTTAGTTTTATGGAAGTTTGTTTTCGACTTTTTTTTTTTTTGCCTGCACCACTCTTAAACCCTATTGACCTGTCTATTCAGGATTTTTCCTCTCAGAAAAACTTTAATAGATCATGTCACATTTCAAGATGAAAAATAAATGGGAATTGTCTCAGAACATTTTAATAACATCTAAGTGTGTATCTTGCTGATACTGCATACACTGAGCAAGAAATTTATAGCATTGGGGCTATAAAGATGAATTTCATATTTTTGTTTGTTCCTGAGAGAAAGAGGAACGGAGAACCCTTATAGTAGGGCATTTGCGAAGTCTGTTAGGAGAGACAGGCCAGCTGCAATTGAAAGATAGCTGCGCCCTGGGAACTGCAATCAGCCTGGAGCAGATACATCGTCCCCTAGTTGGGATGCTCAGAAGAGGCTGTCACCAACATCCAAGTAAAGGAAGTGAAGAAACAAGAACATTCTGTTCTCCAGGTCTGTGGCCAATAATGGTCGCTGCCCCGACCCAAATTATCCAGTGTGTGGAATGGAAAGCAAAAAGACTGATACAGATAGTAGAATCCACTACAGGAAACAATAAATAATAGGAAACTTTAGCGGTACAAGAAAACATGGTTTCGATGGAAAGGAAGAGGACAAGAATGATGTGTGAGAAAAGTTAAAGAAAAATGGAAGTACAATGACAAAATTCATGTTAGAAACAGCAAAATGACACTAAAAATCAAGGCAGTAATGTAGAGAGTAAAGGTGCTAAGTTTTCTTAGCGTGCAGAAGAGAGAGGAATACTGGGAAAAAACAAAAGTAGTTTTGAGAAAAAATGAGATCATAGATGTCATTTTTCAATTTGAAAAAGGAGAAAGATATATGAGATTCACACTTGTTTCAGACAAGTCACTAATACAAGAATGTTAGGGATAAATTAACATAGAAGCATCCGAGCAGGAAAAAATTCAACTACAAGGGAACAATAATTAGGCCAGCCTCAGACTTCTACTACAGTCATACCAGCCAATGACAGAACAGCATCAATGATCTTTCAAAAAAATGTGAAGGAATTTTATGCCCCGTCAAGTTGACTTCATGCACAAAGGCAAAAGAAGAAATGAGAAGAAAAGCAGCTAAGGAAAGTCAGGTATTCCAACCAGGGAAAGTCAGGGGAATTCCAACCCAGGTTGTATAATTCATGAGTCTGTGTTCCAAATGGATAAGGAATGACCACTAATTCTAACACAACTCCCTATTCCTAAAGTTAATTTTGATAAGATTTTTCTTTAGCAGGAATGACTTCAAGTAACTTGTTTCAGAGAAGGGCCCTCTCCTACCAGCAAGCTCCCTATTTATCCCTCCCTGTGTGCTCACCCCAAGTCTGTGCCTCCTCTTATCCGCACATTCCCAGAGCTCCAGGGCTTGGAACACAGCAGGTATGAGGGAGCACCAGTGATCCCATTAATGCATAAAAGGAATAGGAGTTAAAGAGGAGCAGATCGTCCTGTCTTTACTCCTTGATCTAGTTTACTCATGAAATTCAGAATTCACTAGAAAATAATGTGGATAAAATTACAGGTTGTAATTTTGATTTTATTTCAAATGATAAATTGAGGCATAGTTCTGATCCTGTACTACTTCTGAAGGGCTTGTAAAGTTATAGAAATAATTCCATAAGGGCTCCAGTCAGACCGGAAATGACTCCAACCAAAACCTGTGATTGGCTGAGATCACCTGTTCAGGGATTTTTAAAAGTTCTCCACCCTAACTTCTGAGTATTGTAAAGAGTAAAAAGCACTTTTGTCATTTTTCCTTTGAAAGTATTTTAGCAGCAAACAGGACTACTTGTTTTCCTTTTATATCATTTTTATGAACATAGTACTTGTAAGTCAATTTAATTAAAATTAGAGAGGGAAAAAACCAACAGCCCCTCTGTGGCACTGTTAACTCAGAGAAGGCGGGCATAAACAGGTACTCATGTTCATATTATCACTTCTACAAATATTGACAAAACGAAGTTTGTAAATTGTAAATAACAGTAGTATTGGTCACATATTTGATATGTTGTCATACAAGGGTTCGGTAAACAATAATAAATATAATTTCCCTCTTTGGAACAAAATAGGGATTTATAGGGAAAAATGGGTTGATTTACTTAGGGTTTATTAGCACACCATTTTTAGTGTGCTTTGAAAGCATTAAAAAACCATGAAATTGTATTCACTGAATACTGGCCCATAGTTTCATTTTTAAAAAACCCGTCTTACATACATACCTCATGGTTTTAAATCAACAGGGATTTCTGGTAGGTAAGACTATATTAATTTTTTTCCCTCATTAACAATTTCATTAAGATAAAAAATCTTCCCTTAAATTGAACTTGAAGCCTGATCTATGCTGCTGTGTCCTATGAAATGAACCTAATTTTCAAAGTGAAAAGGAATGACTGAGTGGCCATTTAGAGTGCTGCCATTTTCCTTCCCTCATGATTCCTGCTGGGTCCTCTTCGTTGAGGCTTTTCCCTGAGTCATATATTTACTGGAAAGGCTACCTAGAGGAGGGGAAAAAACAAAACCCAACATAAATAAAACAAGACTCACTTTGGCACAAAAGTCATAAAATTACTTCTCACTGTTCATTACCCACAGAAACTTTTCACACTGGCATTGGTCACTTATTTTAAATATAAGTATATATGGAATATGATCTATTAAACATTAGCTTAGTCACAATTTTCAAATTCAGGTAAGTTGTTAGAGTGACATCATTTGAATACATTGGAGTGTTCATTATTGCCTCCTTGGTGCAGGCCAGGTGAACTTTTCAAAGACCCTCCTTTGCATAGCAGTGTCTTCCTTTGCAATCAAACAGAATTGCAAAGATTATTTGATCAGAAATGAATATCCCATATCATTATTCTGCACACATGAAGTAGCGAATGGTATCACAATAAAAGGAAATTTATTATATTTATATGGAAAGCAAAGGAATGAAGATTATTAATTAAAATCATACCACATAAAGAGTTAATAAAGTCCGATCTGGAGTCAAAACAAATATACCAACAAAACAAGAAAAGTCGAGAAATTCTTAAATGATTATGTGTAAGAAAGTAGTTTATAATAAAGGCTGCATTTCAAACCAATGGGGGAAGTATGGATATGATACTAACATGAAAAAAATTCAGTTTACAAAACCACAATATTATTCTCATAAAAATAAACAAATGAAAATTCCATCAATCATGTATTTGATGCCTCAGTTTATTTATCTGTAAAATGAAGTCAATATCTAGTCTCTTGGAGTTAAAGATTATATGTAAAGCAACTGAACTAATAACCAGGCATATAGAAAGTACTCAAAAAATACTAACTTATTATTAAATTAGTGTAAAAAGATAGGAAGACTTTACCTCCAAAGTCTACTGAATAGTTAATGGCTTAGGATGGAGGCAGTATAAATGGCTTTATTTTCATTTTAACTATATGCCAAACTTTTTATAACAAATGCATCAAGTATACAAATAAAAACTATGCTACCCAAGAACATCTTTTCAAAACATAGCATCTAAATAATCCATTCACAGTGAAAAACAGTATCAGCAAGAAAAAAGCATTCTGTCATAGTTATACCATAGAGTATCTATTAGTCTATAGCAATGCAGCTTTGCTATTCCAAACTACAAAGGATAGACTTTTCACTGGAGGGAAAAAAGTTTAGATCATGGGCCTCCCTCCTGGTACAGTGCTATTAAGCTATGACCAGCCACTACAGCATGAGTTTGATCCCTGGCCAGGGAGCTAACCCATGTGAATCAACAGACCTCTTTTGTCTCACCCGCTGCTCCCCTCAGCAGTGTATTTCAACAGATCTGCCTGTTCTGCTCCCCAATCTGTCTCTGGTGAATCCTCTCACTCACTGCCCCCACCTCTGGCCTATACCCCAGTTCTTCTATGCAAAAATAAATAAATCTTTAAAAAAAGTTTAGATCACTGTCATATTCAACCCAAAGAACTAAGAAAAAATAGTTTTAAAGCTATTAAAAGAAAATATAAATGGATATCTTTATGACCTCAAGTTAGGGAAGAATTCTTAAAGATGACCCTGCAATCATGAACCACATGACCATAAAACTAAACATGGAAAACCAATCATTTAATTATATCAAGATTTATAAAGTGGCAATGGACACAAGTTGAAAACAATAAATATCAGAGGAAGATATTAGTAATGTATATAGAAATGAAGGATCAACATTCAGAATAAACGAAGAACCCTTAAAAATTAATAAGGAAATGTTACTGCAAAAGGAAAAAGGATAAATGCTTGAACAGGAAATTCATAGAATAACTGAAACTGACCAAGTTATTCACAGAATAACTCAAACTGACCAAAAAACATAAGAAGGTACTCAGACTCACCAGAATCAAGAAAACATACACCAGAACACCAAAGTATTTTCACCTATCAAATTTGAAAAATAAACACTGATGATAGGAGTTGGCAACTGTTTCAACCAATAAGGGGTGTAGTTTGACAGTATTTAACTAAACTGAGCACATACATGTGTGACTTCTAGGTCTAAAAACCCTATATATTCTCTACACATACTCAAGACTCACAGGAAATGTTCATTACAGCACTGTACAACAGGACAAAAAATCAAATGCAATTGACATGTTCAGGTATTCGATAATAGATGCATAAAATGTTCAATATTTATATGATTGAATACTAAAGGCTAAATCTCTATACAATGTAAATGCATTTCAAAATCATTTTTTAAACAGATAGGAAAAGGCAGACTGTAAATATCCTATTATACAATATGGTATGTATGTCATTCAAACTTAAAAATTCACCAAGGATGCATGTTAAAAGTACATATGTTAAGAGTTTAAAAATGAACCAACAGTGAAAGCAAATATAAGTAGATTAAAAGGACATCGTACTGAACATGAGAAAATATTTAAGCATTATTACAAGCAACAAAGTTAATATCCAAGATATATAAAGCATTTAAATACAATTTTTAAAAAAGATTTATTTATTTATGCATACAAGAACTGGAGTATAGGCCAGAGGTGCTGAGGGGTGAGAGGATTCACCGGAAACAGAGTGGGGAGCAGAACAGACAGATCTACTGAAATGCACTGCTGAAAGCAGCAGAGGTAAACAGGAAAGGTCTGCTGTGCCATGTGGGTCTACTCCCTGAGTGGGGATTGAACTCAGGTAGCAGTGACTGGCTATAGCTTGATAGAGCTAAGACTAACCCCTGTGCCACCAGGAAGGCCCAGCACTTATATAACTTTAACAATAAGGAAAAAAAAAAAACAAAAACTAAACAACCCAACTAATAAATGGGCAGAAGATCTGAACAGACAATTCACCAAAGACGATATCCAGGTCAATAGAGACATGAAAACTGTTCATCCTCACTTTCAATAATATGGGAAACGCAGTGTGAAAATCACAATGAGCAGCCCTCTCACACCCACGAGAATAGCACATATTAAAGACCTGGAGAGGATGCAGAGAAACTAGAGCCCTTTTACACTGTTGGTGAGAATGTAGACTGTTAACAGCCATTTTGAAGAGTGATCTGGATTGACCTTAAAAATGAAAATACTGTTTGATCCAGCAATCCCACAGTTGGGCATTTATCTAAAGAACACAAAACTGTTAACTCAAAAGAACTATATTCTCTATAATGTTTATTGCACCTTTGCAATAGCTAAGACATGGAAGCAATCTATGTGCTCACTGATAGAGGACTGGATCAAGAAGATGTGGTTATCCACACACAAGGGAATGCTATTCAGCCATAAGAGAGATGAAATGTTGGTGGAGGGCACACAATGATAATAACTCATAAAGCAGGGAGACCCTCTACCCCACTCCAAATATAAGCAATGATGCAAACCAACATTAATCCTCAATTTTAAAAAAAGGATGAAATGTTATTTACATCAAAACAGAAGGATTTTAAGGAAATTACACCTAGTAAAGCAAGTCTGAGTGACAAAGATATTAGTGGATGTTACATAGTGGATGTTTCAACTAAGCAAAATACTTAAAAAAAACTAGTGGGACACTAATCAACAAAAGGAAGTTAAAAGGCAGAGAAAGAGAGAAAGGGTCAAAGGCGTATAAGGAATGGTGACAGGGTAAAAAGAGACAACTAGACGACTGGTAATTCAGAATATATGGGGGGGACCTTGCTGACTGACTTTCACAAGGGGATCTGAGAGCCCCCAGTGTCAATTCTTCAAGAAGTTCCTCCAGCATCCTGCTTAGAGATGGAACCTGGACAACTGTGATTATAGGAATGGAACTCAATGCCGTGGGAGCAGGGGAGCAAGAGAGTTTCGGGCATTAAAACATTCGCTTAATTCCCATTTTCAGGATGGTAACGTGTCATTTAGTATTCCTTGGCCTCAGTGGTAGACATGAGAATGTGCCTCCAGATATCAAATTCAAGGACTCTACCCACCAATCCCACTGGGTCTTGCAAAGGACCTTTGTCCTGTTCTTTTCTCCTAGTTGCCCATGGAGTGCTCCCAGGAGAGACACTGCCAGGCCTCCCTTAGAGCAGAGCCATCCTGGAAGCTTCCCCTCAACCTTCCTCACTCTCTTTCATTGGATCAGTCCTGCATTGCAATCTCCAGGCTTCCTGCCTCGAGGGCCCCTTCTTATTTCTTGCATATAACCATTTCCCTAATAAAATGTTTACAGGTTTAATAACAAAGAACTGGAAAAATACCTTAAGTCATAATAATGGATACCTCTGGAATGGAGGGGGACATCCCAGACAGAATGAGCTATGGATAGTAGTCAAAGGGGCCTTCTACCATCCTGATGTTTTATTTAAAAAGATTGCAAAGGGGATGTGAAAAAAAATACCAATTCTCTAGTAGACAGGAAGCTGTTATGGATTATTTATACCTTTTTTATATTTTCCAAACAATGTTTAAAAACCCCCACTCTTTTGTAAGAATAACAGTCATATATTCTATCACTTCAACATGTAACACCCCCATACAAAGTTGTCTATATAAAAATGTCATCATACCTGAAGAAATTTCATGTAAAAATTCACAAAAAAACTAAAAATAAAATATGAACGATTATGTAATCAATAGGAAAAACAAAATTATGTAAGCAAGACTCGAATTTCCCTGAGGTTGTGCAGATCAAACTACTGAAACAAACAAACACTGGTATGGAAAAACAAATCATAACTATGGATAAAAGGATAAAATGGGGTGGTGGTCAAGGATGTTTTTCCATACCAAGGGTATCTGGTAAATGTTTGTCTCTAACAAAAACTAAAATTTTAGTTTTTGTAAAATTACACTGCTACCTGATGATCATCACAAAAATTTCTGATAATAATGTCTTTTGGGGTGACTCAATTAAAAGGGAATGAAAATAACTCAGTGGTATTACTATGCTGCATTTTCCATTCCCAAATTCTTTAAAAGCATGTCCATTATTTTAAATTAGCTATCACAAAGACTACTGAAGTTTCTAAATGTTTAACAACTTTTTAAAGAAAAAGAATAGAAGCTGTAAGAACACTTTTCATTCTTGTGATAAGGTCAATCCAAGGATACACAAATGCACAGAAGGAAACCTCATTCTTCTATTAAACGACTGTCATTTTCAGTAAGCTAACATAAAAAGTATTTTTTATTTAAAATTTGTTACCGTTGTTGTAAAAACTCAATTTGGAAAAATATTTTATAAATTGAGACTTAATGAAAGCTTAAAAATCATAACTATATAGATATTATTGTTGCAGAAGTATGACAGGTTGACCAATAACATGCTTGACATATATGATAAAAATGTATCATAGGATAAAATTTGAGGAACGTGCAAGAATTTGAGGAGAAAATGAAGCAAAATTTCTGCCTGTTAAAGAGCTGTAGCTGAATGATGGTAGGTATGAGAAAGTAATGATATCAGTATTTCCTTTGATACATTTAAGGTTGATTAAAAGTTTTATTTTAAAAGTCAATGTTGACCAAAAAAATCCCAGAAATTACATGCTTTGCAACTATGATGAAAATTTTAGACATCAATATAGAAATATATGAGGACATCGACTTTCAACATTCAGGAGAGTATATATAAGCAGGAAAAGTTTAAGACACTGATTTACCAAATATTTGAAGATAGCTAGACCATTAAAAAGGAATGATTAAGTAAATAATGATACATACATATACTGGAATGTCATAAAGGTATCAAAAAGAATGATGTAGATTTAGTGATAAGATGACATCACTATACTATTTTAAAAAGTACTTTTATTATTTATAAATTTTTTTTAATAAGTAGGCTTTAAAAATCTGGTCAAGGAAAAAAAGTTGTAAAACTATGCTTCATTGTGAGGGAGAAAAGATAAAATGTTAGTTTCTTGAGATTCTCATACTGAATAAATTGTTCTATGTAAACCCTGAGTAATTAACTTACATATAAAAATCAGTTTCTGACTACCATGCTGAAATCTCCATATAATCATATTTTGTTAAAAAAAAGTCCACTAAGAGTACTGGTAATTTTATGTGCCAAATGTTGCCATTAAGGGCTTTCCTTATATAATATTAATCATTACAACCTCAATTCATGGACAAGGAAACTGATGCAGAGAGGTTCAAAAACTTGACAAATGACACAACCAGAAAAATGCTTGTGCTAGGTTTCAAGCTTAAATGTTTGAGTCCAAAGCTCATATTCCTTCAAAATGAATGCATTTCTCATCGATAAAATTTACTGAATATCTAAGGCATTGTGTTAGCTGTGAGTATGTGGGGGAGGTGGTACCACTGAGGATCAAGGAAATTCATGGAATTTTTTAATCTACTATTTTGCTTGGGAGTTTAGAACTGTACATACCCCACAGAAAGGAAAAGAGGCAGGCATCAGGAGAGGAAAAAGAACTTAGCTGGGTATGTACTATGAGCTGGGGGTTTTAATCTTCTCAGCTCAGCACCTGATGAGACAGATGGTATTGTCAACTGCAGACATAAGATACCTGGAAAACTTAATGCAGCTAATTTATGAGAGCAGGAGGTATTCATACCAATAGGCTCTCCTCCGGAAACTACCTGTGTGTCATAGACATTCAGTACTATGAAATGGAAAAATTTTGAGAAAATTTACTACGTACACTTGAGAAACATTTCATATTTATACCTACACAGACAAACTGGATTAAACTTACCATGGAAAAATCTGAGAGTCTTAATGGCTATCCTATACTTAACTGGAGAGTTTATTAGAGAGTACAGATTTTAATCACCTACATATATTTCTTTTTTTTTCTGACACAGACATATTTATTGTAATAATCCTTGACTGAGGTAAAAAGCTTCATGGCTTTTTAAGAAATTTAGAAACTTTTAAGTTACAAAAATCCTAACTTATTGTCAATTGGTAATGCCTCCTTTAGGTATGTATTTAAAAAAATTCATGAAAGTATAATAAAATTCTACTTTCAAGACATATAAAAGACCTGAGCAGGAACAAGGCTGGTAGATACTCTGCAGGAATATCAAAGCAGTTGCTAATCCCATAAACCTTCACGCTACTCTCACTATAAGGAGGTGCTGGTGTTCTAAGTGCCTTACATGGATTTCTCATCATCCTCACCAGTAAGGTATTATTATGACCCCCTTGTAACAGATGAGGAAATTACTAGGTTTTTCAAGATCGCAAAGCTCATTTCACAGCAACAAGGATCTGGGAGTAGAAATTCTACCAAGCAGTCTGACTACGGAGACTCGGTACTAACACCTAAGCCTTGGCAAAGTGCCTATCTTGAATAAGCAAGGATCAGAATTTTCCCATGAAAAATGTTTTGGAGATTACTGTCCAAGGATTAAGTTTGTAACAACAACACTCTTTTGGCTTGTTTACATGTGGTAACTAAGTGACCTCAAACTCTCAAAGAGAATCTGTGGGAAACAATCCCATGAACGGTGGGGAAACTCTTTCCCATAAACGTTTATCAATTGAGACTCAGCTTGTCAATCTCCTCATCTACCTTTCCAGGTTGCTCTAGCTGTCAATCAAGTCATCTCAAAGTAGGCCCCATTCTTACCTCATTTATGTCTACTTGACTGCGGAGTTGTTCCCAGAACTGTTAACTGCTTTTAAGTTCATGTATTCTACCCAGAACAATTACAAAAACTTCCCAGGAAACAGCTGCATTTGGTTTTCTCATAAAGCATCTGATGTCTAAGCTGTTATGTATACCATTCCCTTTTATGGATAAGGTTGGTATTCTCTGAAGACTTCTATTTTATCTCTCTTTGAATTGCTGACCTGACTGGATGCAAACTTCAACCCCCATACCTTTCAATTTTTTTCATACCTTTCAATTTTTGACTGTAAAAAGATTTGATCCAAATATTTGCCTAGCCACCTTAAAAAAAAACTGTCAAGTACACATATCATAAAACTAAATGCCTATTTCTACTTATATCATTTATAATACTTGAGATAACCAGTCTTGGTACTGACAGAAATGTAAGTACTTAAATAACTTAATTCCACTTATTATTCTGTCATTAATAACACTCAAAGTAGAGACAAGCAAACACTGATGATCTGGAGCATTCTTAGCTTTCCTGGGGTGAGACCACATCCTGACTCATTTCACAGCACCAAGGACCCCGGAATACTATTTTTCCAACATACTGCACATCTCCCTGATCTAAAAGCAAATTATTTTTGTTCACAGGCAGTAAGATAAAATGTATAAAGGGTAAGCATAGACTATATGGTGTGTTTTATATGACATATGTAAATGTCAGGTTATAACAAGTTTTAAATTTTAAAAACTTAAAACTTTTCCCATAAACTATATACTCAAGTTAAGAAAACTACATATGCCACTTCATTTGGTCATATAATTTTCCTTCTTTAACCCTACTTTATTGTGCAAGATGAGATTAAGCAGTTTAAAGATTAAGCAGTTAGTGTGTCTGCAGGTTAGAACTCCCATGTTTGTCTTATGTTTTATAGCTTTATTCCTTCTTACTAAATAAGGCAGAAAAGGAGACTTAGTACGTTAAAGTTACTGATTTTCTTTCCCCCTTCAGTTTTCTCCCTTCTCTTTCAGGACTCAAAGGTACATACCAGAAAAAGGCCCTCAGAGTGTCTTGCTTCCTCTACCAGTGCTTTCCCCTTTAATCTTCCCTTAGGCCTGGGATACCGGCAGGGATGGGGGCCCTGGTGCTTTGCACCTATAAGGGAGGTGAGGGAGCCTATCATAGCGTTTCTCACCAAAACTCCCTGTATGCAGAATTTTCTCCCCTAAATTTACTACAAAAGAAATGGCTCATCTCGGGCCTCCCTGGTGGCGCAGCAGTTGAGCGCTGGGTTGTGAAGCTGCCCGCAGCCTCTGCAACACCGGTTTGATCCCCGGCCACCAGAAGAGGGTCCCACATGGCGCGCAGACCTCTCCTGCCGCCCGCTGCTCCGTCAGCAGTGTACTTCGGTCCTTCTGCCTGCTCTGCTCCCTGCTCTGGCTCTGGTGAATTCTCTCACCCTCCCGCGCTTCTGACTGTACCCAGTGCTTGTATAAATAAATCTTTAAAAATAATAATAAAATAAAATAAAAAAGAAATGGCTCATCTCAAAGTCACCAGTGGCCTCTCTATGGCCAAATCCAGTGCTTAATTCTCAGTCGAGGGCCTCCCTGGTGGTGCAACGGGTTAAGTCTCAGCACTATGAAGCAATCCCCAGCCACTGCAGAACCAGTTCAATTCCCGGTCAGGGAGCTAACCACATGGCACAGCAGACCTCTCCAGTCTTGCCTGCTGTTCCCCTCAGCAGTGTATTACAGTGGATCCACCTGTTCTGCTCCCCACTCTTTCTCTGCTGAACCCTCTCACCCCGCACTCCCCCACCTTTGGCCTACACCGCAGTTCCTGTGCAAAAATAAATACATATTTAAAAAAATTCTAAGTCTAAACTACACTGGACCTATGAGCAGCAACATGCACAGCTGTCAATCCCTCCCATGAGGCACTGCTTGGATTGCAACAACCAAGTCTTTAGCGTGGCAGTCCTGCCCTCCTCTAGATGCCTTTTTCTTTTCTATCAGCATTTGCTTCCTAGGTGTTATTTCTCAGATTCACCTTTACTATTTTTACACTGGCAGTACTCAAATCTACCCTCTGCTAGACTTAAGTTGAAATGTCAAGCACATTTAGATTCAACTGGGCAGTCATCCCTACCAGAATATCCAGCAAGTCTTAAACACACACTTTTAAAACTGAACCCTACTTCCCCTTTGTACCCCAGCAAAGAAAATCTGACTTCCATTCTTCTGTTTGCTTAGGTCCAAAATCTTTGTGTCACCTCTGATTCATTATCTGTTACACTTTACCATCCAATATATCAACAAATCATGCAAGTGCTACCTTCAAATATCAAAAAGGTGACTAGCTCTCACTGCCTCCAGTGATTCCTCAATAGCCTGGACCATCATCATCTCTCCCCTAAACTACAGGAGACTCCTGGTTGATTTCTACTTTGTCTCCTCATAGCAGCCATACTAAATCTTTTCAAAACAGAATTCACATACATCTTTGTTCAAAGCCTCCATTAACTGGGCCTCCCTGGTGGTACAATGGGTTAAGCACAGCACGATGAAGCAGTCCGAAGCCTCTGTAGCACGAGTTCGTTCCCCTTGCCCGCCAGGGAGCAGCCCACGTGGTGAAGCAGGCCTCTCCTGTCTTGCCCGCTGCTCCCCTCAGCAGTGTATTTCAGTCAGTCTGCCTGTTCTATTGCCCACTCTTTCTCTGGTGGATCCGCTCACCCTGCACATCTCTGGCCTGTGCCCCAGCTCTTGTATGCATAAATAATCTTAAAAACAAAACAAAACAAAACAAAACAACAAAACTCTATTAACTGCCAATCTTACTAAAGATTAAAAAACCCTTCCGATCATTGTTTACAGGGCTTTGGGACCAGACCCATCTACTCTCTGACCTCTCCTTCCTGTCTCACTGCATCCAGGGAATCCAAAAGACAAAAACTGTTTCAGGTTCTGCTGTAACAGTAAATTCAATTTCCCTTAACTTGTACGTTTGATTCTTTGCTTAAATGTTATTTTATCACAGAGGGTGCCTACCTATCCAAATTCTCTTTCCCTTTTCCTGCTTTATAGTCTTACTTATGACCACAAGAATATTAATCATATACTACTTCTGACAAGAATGTAGAATAAATGAGCAAAGGGGCTTTTGCTGGTTCACTGCTGTTATCTCCAGTGCTTAGGCTGGTGTCCTACAAGTAGTGGGAGGGGACAGTAGGGCTCAATAAATATTGTTGAAGGGAAGATTAAATGATATAGCTGAGACACAGAATGGAGCTCAGGCCAGCATTTACTTTTCCCCCTTATTTTGGTGCATGGCAGATCTGCATGAGGAGTCTGCATTGCTGACAAGACAGAAACAAAAAATATGGGAGAGGAATAAATAATTAAAGACCATGATTCCTATTCAGGAATGGTGTAAGAATCACCCAGATGGCCCAAGCCAAACCCTGAAACTTTTGATTTAGAAAATGAAGGTGGGGGTACAGCAACTACCTTTTTAAAAGGTCCCCAAGTGATTCTGATGTCCAATCCCTGTCAAAACCAGTTATTCAAAAGAAGTATAAAAGGCATGTGGTATATTATTCAGTAAGTAAGATAAGAGACTTTTTTTAAAACCCACATACCTGACTGGGGACTCAAAAATATGGTTGTTTTTTGTTTCTTTTTTTCTTCATGTAAAAGCACTGCCTAAAAAATGAAATAGACTGGTTTACAAAATTGCAAAGAATAGCATCTGAAACAGTCTTAAAACTGTAACCATATCCAAAGAAAGCTGAAGTTAAGCATGTGGGTGGCAGAATGTGGCAAGTTAATGAAAAGCAAGACATATGCAGCGATCCTTAAAGCTGCCAACTAGTGCATCACAAGCTGTCACGAGCGGAGGACAGAGTGAAGAGTCAAGAAGGATGAGTCACAAGGAAGGCAGCAGGGCTTGAGGCTGCCCAACACCACGGCAGGACCTGGCACAGAGCTGCCAGCACTCAGGAGTGTTTGCTGAATAGACAGATGACCAAAGGGCTTCCTGGTCAGGTCTGAGCTAGGTTTACCTGAGGAAATGGGCCAGTTGGTCTCAAGGGTGAAGATGGGGATCCAAATACACAACCTGATTTAGACATACCTAAGAAAGAAATTAGTACTTTTTGTTCCTACTTTAAATCGAAAGCAGTTTCAATTTCAAGTTTTTAAACTTCCACAGAAATATTTTCTGTTGACATGACACTCCACATAGTATATTGTGCAGACAAAAAAACATTTAAAGTAAGAGGGAACAGATTAACTTTTTGACAGGCAGAAGCAGCTGATTATTTTTAACTGCTACCGAAGGACAATCAAGAACTCTAACACTACTCCTTTGCTCTTATTTTACTTTTACTTAATTTAATGTATACATATTGTACATATTGTACATTAATATATAAATACTGGCACTGAAGAAACCAAGATTTTAGATGCATGCTTTTCCTTAGGTCTGATAATTACATCTCCCCACCATTCCTTGAGACAGCCTCTTCTCTCTTTGATTTGCTGCTACCTCCATGATCTTACCAGAACCACTGATCTATATTGGGGGATTCATTAGTAGAGAACTTAAAACTTGCTACTAGCTAAAAAGAAGAAATCCATCAAAGCTGGGGGAATGGCATTCTTTCACAATTTTGTTGTACCAAACAAGAACACAATGATAACGTGCTTCATGCTATTAGTAAATAAAGACCTTGAGTTCTTCCACAATTTTATAAAAACTACATCTTATTGGTAATATTTACAGTCTCCTCATCTGTAAACTGGGGGCATCAATAATACTATATTTAATGAAATCATGGTGAAAAATTAGATGAGATTATCCATATAAATTACTTAAAACAGTGCCTGACCCAGAGTATATGCTCCATAAATGTTTGCTATTGCTACTATCTTAATTTTTGTAAGAGGAAAAATTCATTTTCCTCTTACAGTCATAAAAGAAAAGCATTTTATTCTGTTATATGTCCAATGTCAGGGCAAAAATGTTCAAATTTGAGAGTTGACTCTGAGTTCCTTAGAAGCAGGGAAAGGAAAATTTTAGCCAAAGCCGTATCTCCAACAAAGATTTAAGCCCTATTTTAAAATGAGTAATTAAATAATTAAAAACACACATCTTTCCATATAAAGCTCTTTTAAAAAATTAAGTGATGGGTGATCTAAAAACTTTGTCTTAAAAAAGATACTACTGCTGTCATAATAAAATGGAAGAGAGATATGGCTTTGCAAGAACAATCATTAAGGAAACTGTCAGCAGCACTGACTTTTTACGCTGCCCACAAACACAACTGGGAACAGGAATAGGGTTACTACATTAATCAAAAATTACTTCCCAGGGGTTCTTTTCTACAATTACCAAATTTCATCTACTTTCATGGGTTTTATTCCTGAGGATAAAAATGAGTGCACCAACTGCTCTGTAAATCATAACTTTTCTCTCTCTCTCTCTCTCACACACACACACACACACACACAATTCCCTTACACTTACTAGTCGGTTAAAAAGGGTACACAACAGATACTTCACAATTTAACAGAAAGGGCCAGATCAGATCCAAAAACTCAAAGGGGCAAGATTTGTGGATGATTTTGAACGAATGATGGATGATATATTTTTCTTCATCATAAGAAAAATGTTCACTACAGAAAAGTATCAAAATGATAAAACCCAAAGACAAGATCCTTTATATCTCTCCTCTGCAGCTAGAGCCACTGTGGACTATGTCCATTTTCAAGGCATCTGTATGTATGCATCTAAACAGAAAATACCAGTGGCTCACCTGTTGTGTGCACAGTATGGTGTCCTGAGATTAATGTCAGCTATGCCTCCTCCATGTTGGGCATTGAGTTGTTTCAAAAGTGACACATCAAGTAGTGAAGCTCAAGTGGGACTTGTTTTCTACAGTTAAGCTACATTTTTTTGGTACTGGGGATGACCAGGCTTTCATTTCTATGATGATATTAAAAATTCAACCAAATGACTTCCATAAGTCTCCAAATAAAACCAGGAATAAGT
Source organism: Talpa occidentalis (assembly GCF_014898055.3). NCBI lineage: Eukaryota > Metazoa > Chordata > Mammalia > Eulipotyphla > Talpidae > Talpa > Talpa occidentalis. The sequence continues at coordinate 71,696,914 of NW_023605083.1, forward strand.
ATTTAAGGCATTTAAAGGGTTATGATTAAAGGGGGATTTTATTTTCTTTAAAAAAATTCTTTTTGATTTGTTAAAGAAATAAATATAACTACAATAGTAAAGAACTCTAGAAAATAGATTTCCCTTGAGATGTTAGTGCAAACATCAAGGTGTGATTGGTGTCCATACCTGGAGAGCCTTTAAACTGTGGGCATTCTTTTTTAATGTGCCCTTCTCTTCCACAAATAAAACAACGTTTTTCTCTTAAGTCTCTGTCGTCCTGCCTCTTCCATTTTTCCACTGGTGGTCTGAGAATTCTCTCCCTCCCGAGGTCAACAGTTGCCCTCACTGGCTTGGCTTTCTGTGGGGTGCACTGTATGGGCTTATCTTCTCTTGCTGATACCTCCCTCTCTGTGTACTTATTTTGCATTTCTTTGTCTTCTTTGCTCCTTTTATCTTTGTTCTCGGGGTATCTTTGGTTCAGGGTATCTTCCTGATCTCGCCGTCGCCTCACTCTGTAGAAGCAGACACACAACTTTGGTAGGAAAACTCCATAAATAGAAACCTAACAACTTCAGGTTCAGAAGATAACCCAAAGTAGAAGGTAAAGAGGGGAAACAAACATTTAACAAAGTTAAGTCCATCTTCTCTATCAAGACACAACTTTAGGACTTCAGAGCATAGTTTTTCTTCATTTTCACAATTACACCAGTGCTGGAAAACCAGTTTTTGCAATTACTGGAATTCTTTAGTTTAATACTTACTTTGATATTGATATTCTAAAACCCAAATTATCCTTGTGGAGATCCGCTAAATAGCTTCTCTGGGCCATCAGCAATCTTTACTGGGCACTGGAAATTTGGGATGTGGCATTTTCAGTTCACAAGGGAATGATGGCTATAAGGAGACTGTATTTTCCTTTCTCTCTATGGTTAGGGAATGTTATTTGAATGAAAAGCAAAAGAGGCACTGAATAAGAGCCTCAAATTCTAGATGGTGGCTCATTTTAAGTAGCGTATTTTTTTTTTTTAAAAAAAGGTTAATTTATTTTTTACAAACGTTGTGGTATAGGCCAGATGCGCGGGAGGGTGAGAGGATTCACTAGAGAGAGCAGGGAACAGAACAGGCAGATGACAGAAATACAATGCTGAGGGGAGCAGCGGGCGAGACAAGAGTGGTCTGCCTCGCCTTGTGGGATTCCTGCCAACCAGCAGGGATCGATCCTGCAACATCAGAGGCTGTGGACAGCCCCACAGTGCGGCGTTCAACTGCCTGCGCCACCAGGGACGCCCTTATGTAGCTTATTTTTATTTATTTTTTTTTTTTTTTAATAAATTTTATTGTTATATTCCCCATACAATTGCAGCCTCCCCATTCTGACCCCAATCCCTCCCCTCCCACCCCCGCCCCCCTAAAGTGTCTCTGGTTCATAGTTTTTTGTTGATTTTGATTTTCACTTTCTTGTAGTTATTCATTTTCCTGGTCCCTTATTTAAGTTTTCTCTAGATTCCTGCTATGAGTGAGACCATCCGGTATTTTTCTTTTTCTTTTTGGCTTATTTCGCTGAGCATGATCCCTTCCAGCACCATCCATGTTGCTGCAAATTGCATGTGTTTATCTTTTTTGAATGCTGAGTAATATTCCATGGTATATATGTACCACATCTTCTTGATCCAGTCATCCAGTCATGTAGCTTATTTTTAAATGAGAATAATTGTTCAATGAAAAACACCACCACCACCCAAAATAATGGTAAGTTCCAAGCAAGCAGCCAACAAAATCATGGCTTCTGCCCTCCCTCAAACATCACCAGAAGAAAGCATGGTGACCAGACATGGCAATTAACAAATTGCGTACAAGCTAACAGCATTATACTATAGTAAACAATTAGTAAGTCTAAATTTCACTATGGTATAACCCATAAATTTACAAGAATAACTGATAACTGATACTTTTCATTACTGAAGTGATTCTGAACTTCTCACTGCTATATAAAATGGAAGAGTTTTAGTTCCCTTTTTGCCTTCTATCCCTGTTTCAGAGGCTGATGACCAAATGACTGTGGAATGATTCATGCCATGACCAAAATTAGGAAAGTGGGCTGGGCCTGCAAGACCTTCCACAGAAGGTAAGTTAATCCTAGTCAGGTGTAATTAGAAGTAGTGCTTTAAATCACTGTATTTTCACTGTAAAAATCTTAAATTTATTGAGAACTTCTGAATTTCATACAAATTAATTTTGTTAAAATGTAAGGTCATGGGCCTCCCTGGTGGCACAAGGGGTTAAGCACAGCATATGAAGCTATCCGCAGCCTCTGCAGCACGAATTCGGATCCCCAGCCAGGGAGCAACCCACATGGCACAGCAGACCTCTCCTGCCACACCCACTGCTCCCCTCAGCAGTGTGTTTCGGTCAGTTTGCCTGTTTTGTTTCCCTCTCTGCCTCCTCTGGTGAATCCTCTCACACATACAAGCACCTCTGGCTTGTATCCCAGCTCTTATATGCATAAATAAATAAATCTTAAAAAATAAATAGAAGGTCATTTAAAAACTGAAGAAGAAAGTAAAAACACAACTACTCCTGCTGAATATTTACTTACTTTCTCCTCATAGGACAATCCTTCATGAAATGTCCAATTTTCCCACAGATTCGGCAACATCTATCATTTGGGGCCAGCTCTCCTTCAGTCAGCACATCTGGATCAAAAAAGTACTCCTAACAGAAGATAAACAAAATATTTGAACTCTTAATGTCATATCAAAACACAAGAAATGACGTATCAATCAAGGATCTTACATCTCAATGTCGATGTTATTTTTAATTAATTACTATACTGTTTAATTCTAAAGCCTAAAACCATGAAGAGGTCTAATTCAGTAGTTTCACTCAAATTCTTCTTGTTTATTCCTTTTCATCACACAGAACAAAGTTTAGCCATAAAAATAGCCTTTCAAAAGCACATGTCTACATAAAAGCCTTACACCTCTCTGTGAGTCAGATTCCCTAGGACTTAGGAGGGAGCCCAAGTCAGTTACAAAAGTTCTGTTTCCCTAGAAAATGAAAATGTTTTAGTTTAATAAATTGAGAATATGATTTGCATTGTAGATTACAGAGGGGAGAAAAAAGGAAGCTATGCGTTGTTTCGATTTGTTATGATGGAAAATACCAGAGGAAAGCAGACAATTGTCTGGACTCTAGTCCTTTGTTACTAATACAAGTTAATATTGTTAAAACAGAAGGTCTTTTGAAAATATAAATAACTGGCAGATCCAAAGAATCCACTGTGCTAAAAACATTCTATGTTTTTGATATATATGATCCCATGGTAAACAAATGGGAGCAAATTAAGTGTTCATTAAGAAAACTTACACAAGGGGAAACATAAATTTATCCTTAACATAAAACCTTCTACTTTCTAATTCCCTTTTCTCTCTCTGAAATAAATGTTTATTATTCAATGTCGTCTTATTTTTTTACCAAGTACAGCCCCACAGAAACCTGAGTGTAAGGTTGTATGAGAACACATGGTTTTCTAACACAGGGAACATTGTTTCTTTCTTATTCCCATCTAAAGGATTTATTCCTGTTGGTATACAGACAAAAAAAAAAATTTGCACTTCACATGAGGAGAGTGAAGGAGGCTCTTATTTAGGTGTAAACTTTGCTTGACAGAGGCTGGCATGGAGCTGACTCTCAGTGACAGCAAGGCCCCTTTATCTGTTATGATAAGCAGTTTTCCCACTTAAAATCCATTACTAGGTATTTTCCTGATTATTGGCCTCAAAACAGAGATTTTCTAAAAATGGTGTTAGCAATTACTTTATATTGTATATATGTCTTGCATAGACTCACCAGAGTATTTTTTATTACTGAATGTGTACAAATTAGGTGCTTAGTAAAAGCTGTCAGAATTTTTTTTTTTTGGGTATTTCCAACACTTACTATTTTTGAGTAGTCCTTTGGAAGTCCTTTGACTGGAATACCAAATACTCTTCTGCCATTAATAAATGCTTTCATTATAAAATTTGTCACTAAAAAAAAAAGTGCTCAATTAGATAGATCACAAGGAAGAGAGATAACATTAATATTTGCAAACAAAGTAACTTACTTTTCCTTGATAATCCAGCTCCAAGATTATGATTCAAATCGAAGGGATCTAGCAAAGAAAATTAATAAGGGTCAAATAGGAAATGCCCCTAACTCAGACAGTAAGTATAACAAGGACAAAGTGCTTCATACTTTATTACTGAAAGTATTAAATGACTGTTTTTAAACCGAGTTTTAAATCTGTAGTTCAGTTACGTAAAATATATTCCTAAATATAAGGCAGTTTTTTCCTCAAGTGTCCAGAAAAGAGTGTATTGAATTATATTTGAATCTTTATATAAAGTCCTTCACATTATGAGTTGCTTCATTTTGCAATAAAATACTGCTCTGAGAAGATATATTCTGGTATTACCTGACAATGACAGTTTTGGACGCACATAGAGGTAACAAATTTAAAAGATTTAGCACTGAATATTTTGCTAACTAACAAGCCTTTCAAAGATCATTTTAGAGAATAATTTATCGTGGGTATCATAAAACACACTTATAAGGGAAGCTAAAACACAAACACCACACACCTACTCATGTGGCATAGCAATGGCTACTGGGATCTCAATTTCTAGTAAATACTTATAAGGATTCCCAAAAAAGCTTAACTATTAACACCCAAACATCTTAGATAAACGTATACATTGTGCTCTGGAATATTATTTGTTAAATGACACAGAAAGTGATAGGAATGATGAAAAAGATACTGATGTCAAAGATGTGAGAGCTGAGTAGATTAGCTCATGTAATAAATGGTGGTAAAAAACTAGTTCCATAGCCTGTGGTGACCTGAATTTCCTCTTATGAAATGTTCGGATATTATGAAATTGTCATTAGGCTAAAGTAATGATAAAAGCATAACCTTGAGCAACTCATTATCTAGGTGATATGAGTATATATTAAGTAAAATAATAAGATAAAATCACAATATAACTTGTCTTTTCTTGGATCATTTTTAAACATTTAAATTCCACTTTCTCTTTAAAATTAAAATCCCATAAATTGCAAATAATCAAATGCAAACATCAATGATCCTGGATCCTTGCATTCAATGGCAAAAGGGTTTCAGTATGGCCAAAATAAATGTAAAAATTCATATATAATTACATAAGATGTAAGATCCTCCATCAATTAATTGCAAATAAATAACGTTAAAATTTACTTTTAATGCACTCTGCTAACCCTCAATTAGGAAGGCTTTAAAGGTCCTCCCTGATAGTGTTCTTGCCCGCCTTGACTATGCAGGTGTTTCGCTCACTAAGCCTCTCCCTTTGCAAAGCAGCAGTCTCCTCCTAAGACTGCCTGCCTGTGACTACGTAGGAGTCTCTCTTTTTTTAAAAAAAGATTTATTTATTTATGCATACAAGAAATGGGGTACAGGCCAGAGCTAAGGGGGGTGAGAGGATTTACCAATGAAAGTAGGGAACAGAATAGGCGGTCTGACTGAAATACACTGCTGAGGGGAGCAGTAGGCGGGTCAGGAGAGGTTTGCTATGCCATGTGGGTAGCTCCTGGCTGGCTGGGGACTGAACTCATGCTGCAATGGCTGCAGCTAGCTTCATAGGTGCTTCTGCCACCAGGGAGGCCCTATGTAGGAGTCTCTTATCAAACCTTTCCCTTTTAGGGGCAGCTCTCTTTGCCTGCTTGTGTCCGTGCAAGTGTCCTTTACTTCCCTCTCCTTTTTAAAATAAACCTGCCCAGGGCCTCCTGGTGGTACAAGGGCTTAAGTCTCAGCACTATGAAGATACAGGCAGCCACTATAGCATGAGTTCGATCCCTGGCCAGGGAGCTGACCCACATGGCGCAGCAGACCTCTCTGGTCTTGCCCGCTGCTCCCCTCTCAGCAGTGTATTTCAGTCAATCTACCTGTTCTGCTCCCCACTCTTTCTCTGGTGAATCCTCTCACCCCTCCCACCCACCAACTCTGGCCTACACTCCAGCTCTTATATGCATAAATAAATCTTTTACAAAAATAAACCTGTCCTTTTTTAATATTAAAAAAAATTAGTAAAAAAAGGGGGGGGCCTCCTTATCTTGAAGCTGGCTCATCTCTGTTAAGCATCCATTAAGTGTCCAGCAATAGTAAAATATTGGTAATGATCACCAAAGTCTTTCAGATTTGTATCACATCCCACAAAGGGCATGAATTATTTAAATTTATCTTTAGGTGGAAACAGACAAGTGTGCCTGATGTAGACAAGAGCAGGACAGTGGCACTGTGCATCCCAACCAGGGGCTTAGGGCTGCCCTGGAATAGCTCTCTAAGGATAAAGAAAAATGCCCTCATAGTTCAAGCTCTATATTTAATTCAATTTCACTTTGATTTTATTTGTACCTTCAATAACAATATATTTTGAGGTCCACTGTTTCTTGAAAGTTGTAAGTAGACTTTTTCTCCTGATGCTAATGACATATTCTTTAAAATCAAATTCTTCTGTGTAGAAACGAAGAAGTCCCAACCATAGTTGCCCAACAGACTCTGTGTTTTTTCCATATTCTGGCCAATAGGTAGGCTAGAAATAGAAGAGAACAAAAGATACTATGTGTTATAGTAAAATATTATTTTAACAATCATTTATGCCATAGGGAGTAAATTTGGACTTTTAACCATAGTTTAAACACATAAAACTATTATGTAATTTTCATTTTACATTTTAAAATAACATTTACATGAGTTTATTAATCTTAACCCTATGACTCAAAGATAAGGAGAGATCAGGGTTTGAAATGTCAAACTTCAGGGCCTCCCTGGTGGCACAGGGGGTAAAGACACAGTGCTATCAAGCTATCACCAGCCACTGTAGCATGAGTTTGATCCCCAGCCAGGGAGCTAACCCACAGGGTGTAGCAGACCTCTTCCGTCTTGCCCACTGCTCCCCTCAGCAGTGTATCTCAGTACATCTGCCTGTTCTGCTCCCCACTCTGTCTCTGGTGAATCCTCTCACTCCCCTCCACCCCGCCATACCTCTGGCCTATACCTCAGTTTTTTTGAATGCATAAATAAATAAATTTTTTTTTTTAAAAGTCAAACTTGAGATTGCATGCTAGTGTAACAAACTGAACACACAATTTAGAAATTGGTGATGCCTGAGTTATTAAGTCTCTATAACTCAAAGAAAGTTTTCCAAACCCTGTAGGAAGGCAGAGAAAATATCTGTTCATTTGAAAAAAGCTACTGAATTATTTGGAATTATTAGAAACTAAAGAAATCCTGCATATTAGTAGTTCTCTGAAACTTACATGGCTTAGAGAAAATGTTTTCAACTTGAAAGGAAACATCTATATATGCTAGTTTTTTTGCTATGATAAATATAGGTAAATATAATGTGATAATATAGTTGTTGAGACTATACAGCAGTATCATTAACTATCAGTCAAGGATGTAAAAAAAAAAATCGTTACTTTGAAAATACGTACCAGTTCCTTTATTTGATCGAAAAAATAAATATTCCAGCCATCAACAAATATTTCAGGTTTCTTTTCACCTTTATATATCTGAAATTAATTTTAAAAATATTAGTATGGATTACAAACTTAAAACATTGATACAAAAATTTCTAAGAAAAACAGCTCAAAGATCACCTAGCTTTACAGATGAGGAATACAGTTTCTTTTACTAGTACCTCTTGAAGGACAGGAATGACTGGCGGATTCCTCTGTTGGAGAAAATACAGCACCATAAGTGTGTATGCATATGATGATAAGCTGCCTCTAGATGCATCACCAATATCGCACATCTGAAGGAAAGGAAAACAAATAACAAAGGGAAGATCATCAATGTTTTCTGACAAGTTTCCAGCTATTCTATTATCACTTAGTGCAAGGTGCTTATATAGGGGATTAACATAAAATTTTATTAACATTTTCAAATGGCAGACTATGCCAATAAGACCAGGGCCTCCCTGGTGGCGCAAAGGGTTAAGTCTCAATACTAAGAAGCTATCAGCAGCCACTGCAGCATCCCAGCCCAGGGAGCCAACATACATGGCACAGCAGACCTCTCCTGTCTTGACAACTACTCCCCTCAGCAGTGTATTTCAGTCAATCTGTTCTGCTCCCCACTCAGTCTCTGGTGAATCCTCTCATCCCCTGTATCTCTAGCCTACAACCCAGCTCTTGTATGCATAAATAAATAAAATAAATCTTAAAAAAAAAAAAAAGTAAGACCAACCAAGAGAACATCAAACAAAATAAAACTAAAAAGCCCCAATAGAAGGCCTCCCTGGTGGTGCAAGGGGTTAAGACACAATCTAAGAAGCTATCCACAGCTGTTGCAGCACGAATTCGATCCCCAGTCAGGGAGCTACCCACACGGTACAGCAGACATCTCCTGACTCGCTCGCTGCTCCCCTCAGTAGTATATTTCAGTAGATCTGCCTGTTCTGCTCTCTACTCTCTCTGGTGAATCCTCTCACCCCCCACACCCCTGGCCTGTACCCCAGCTCGTGTATGCATAAATAAATAAATCTTAAAAAACAAAACAAAACAAAACAACAAAAGAGCAGTGGAGTTATCAGTCACAAGCAAGATCAGATTATTACGTAATATTTAATTTAATTTAAACCTAATCTGTTATACCCCAATGTCAGACCACTGTCAAGATTTAATTTAGTTTAAATATTTAACTGTTTGCTAAGTAGGGTATTTTTAAGTTAAAAAGAACCATTTGACATGGCTATGGCTTTTTACAATATATAGACTTATCTTCTCAACAAAGTTTGAAAAATCAATGTCATTTTCTGATAAATCACAACAGGAGCATACTTACCTTTGTAAATACTTTCATGGTATAGCACAAATATTTCACTCTGAGGTCAATGGCAGAATAAGCAGATAAGAGCCTTGTATTATGCAGAGCCTGTTAAAAGATAAAATACAGAATAATGCTATCAATGAAAGAAAAAGGTTTTAAACTAGAAAATTCCGAGTAAGTTTACACTCTGATTCATTTTAGAACAAAGACATTCATTTTAGAACAAAGACATTGAAACCTATGTTTTTCTCCCAATGAATAAGCCTCATTAATGTACTAAATAGTAATTAAGAATTGTAAGTAACAACTAACCCCTCATGACTGCCATTATGTTAATATTGAGACTCCCTTAATCTGAATAGTCCCAGAAAATCAGGGCTATTAAAATAAATAACCAGCTACCTTTTAGTATATGTAAGATTCCATCATCCTGTCCTGGCATTATTTAAATTAAATGTTCTTAGGGGCCAAAAGGTCCCATGAAAATCCTAAAGTTTTGAACATGGGTTTAAATAAATAAATAAACCCACATATACACACTCCAAAATTAAAATTGAAGGAAAAAAAAAGTGCTTGCTCACTCTGATTTCATTTTAAATGAATGCTGCTAAAAGGAAAACCACAGTCCCAAAATGGAAGTGCCTGTGGTAAGTCAACTAAGACTTAATACCTAACTTAACAGCAGTTTCAACGTTCTCCAGGAATGCAGTCTTAATTGATTGGTGTGAAATTTTGTTGTCAGCATTAATGAAGTAACTTTTTTTTCCATTTCCCAAAGAAAAAAGAAGTAATCTCTGACAGGACATTTTATTTTCATTCCCCATGAGTTGGTTACCTTGGCCTGAACTGCCTTATCTTACCCTCTTTCTGCCTATTAAAACCTTCATTTTGGAGGGGCGGAGCAACATGGCGGCGAGGAGACGCTGCGAGTAAGATCTCCCATTAAAAAAAGTTAATAGGGAGGAAAAATGGCAGGTCCCAGTGAAAAGTGGGACACGGAAGATAAACGGGTGACGCCAGCAAACTGCCTGAAGAAGAAAGTTGCCATAAAAGAGGACTAGAAGGGAGGGAAGCGCAGAACCCTGCTCCCCTCCCCCGCCCACAGAGGCGGCACTCTCCGACCGGCAGAGAGGAGGAAACAACAAACCAAAACGGCCAACAAGAACAAACGACGCAGCAAGCGGGACTGTGAGTGGAAAGGAACTATTGCAGCCACCACACCCCGTGAACGGGAGCTGTGGAGAACCCTGCAGGATCCACCGCAGCGGTGAGCGAACGGCTCCGAACAAAGACCCCGGGAGACGTGCACACAGCCCGGGCTGCCGGTAAGCTGGCGCGGAAAAGCAGCGCGCTTGGCGCGCTTGAAAAGCAAACACGGACCGGGATCCCGGCTGCCCAGGTCCCCGCGCCTGCGACCTAGGCTTGCGGGGAGACGCGCGGAGGCCCTCACTGGGGTGAAAGTCCCTCCCTGAGTGAGCAGGAACCAGGCGCCCAGGCACGGGAGCGGTGCAAAAGGCGCCATTCCCCGCGCCACTGAACTGGGCTACAGCCCGCGTCCTGGACCTGAGGGCTTTGAACTGAGACCTGGGGCACGAAATTCTGGGCGTGGGTTCTCCACGACGGTGGGGCACAAGGCAGACACAGCACCCCAAAGCCGTTGAGGTTTACCCTACCTTTCTCGCTCTCTGTTCCCTGTCTCACGGGGGTGGGGGGGTTGAAAAACAGCCCCCCAAGGACAATAGGAGAGATCTCTGGCGCCACCTAGCGACCAGAAAAAAAGTCACTAACACCCCATAGAGCAGGGAAATTTCTTAAGACTTCTTGAAAAGGGCAGAAGGCTTCTGGAGGACCCAGTGGCCAGCCGGGAAGTTAGCCCACCCCACGCCAGGCCCCTTCCAACCAGCAGTCGGAGCCCACAGAGGGAGCAGGCACCCACGTCCGGGGCAGACCGGGCACACAAAAGTGTGTGCCTTAGACCGGATGTACAGGGACTGCGTCCCGCTCCGCCAGTTTAGAAAAGGGACATTTCTTCAGTAAAGACTTCCTGAAACCAGCAGAAAGCCCCCCCAGAAGCCAGAGATGGTTCCTGGAGGAGCCAGAGGGGAGCGGAGAAGTTCACCCAAGATGACAGCCAGTCCGAGCAACACAGTGTCCCAATGCATACGACAAATTAGAAAACAGACAGTAGGGAGTAGAAGAACCACACGCAACCTAACAACGCCTCAGGAAAGAAGCACACCACAAAAAGAAAACCACCCTCCAGATTGCAACGACAGTAACATGGAAGAACTTCTGAGCCTTCCAGAAAGAGAATTGAAAATTGCCCTGATTAAAAAAGTGGCAGAAGTCATAAAGGAAAACAATGATCAGAAGAAGGAAATTGAGTCCCTAAAGAGGGAAAACAATGGTCAGAAGAATGAAATTGAGTCCCTAAAAAGGGAAAACAATGGTCAGAAGAATGAAATTGAGTCCCTAAAGAGGGAAGTAAAAGAAATGCAAGAGATCAAAGAATTAATGGAGGAACTAAAGAACTCTGGGAAAAGCAATGAAAGCAGAATAGATGAAATGGAAGAACGAGTAAGTACTCTTGAAGACACAGAAATAAAAAGAACCAAACAGAAAAGGAAAGAGAAGTACGAAGGAAAAAGAACGAAGAAAGACTTCGGGAACTATCTGACTCCATGAGGAAAGGAAATATAAGAGTTATAGGAATTCCAGAAGGAAAGGAGAGAGATGTAGGAACAGAGAAAATATTCCAGGAGATAATTGAAGAGAACTTCCCAAATGCGAAGAAGGAGCTGAAAATTGATATACAAGAAGAACACCAAACTTCCACGACGAAAGGAAAAACACAGCAAGACACATAATAGTAAAGCTCCCAAGAGTCCAGGACAAGGAAAAAATAATGAAGCTGACAAGAGGGAAGAGACAGATGACATTCAAAGGAAAACCAATCAGGCTGACATCAGACTTCTCTGAAGAAACACTATGGGCAAGGAGAGAGTGGAGGGACATAGTCAACAGACTCCAAGAAAACAGATGCCAACCAAGAATACTCTATCCCGCAAAGCTCTCCTTCCTCTTTGAAGAAAGAATATGGACCTTCCCAGACAAAGAGAAACTCCGGAATTTCATTACGACTAAACCCCCACTCCAAAAAATACTACAAGGAATCATAAAGCCAGAACCTCAGAGGGATGAATAACAACGAAAGAAGACCAAAAAAAAAAAAAAGTTATTAAAAGAATAAATAAATAAAATCAAAGGAAAGACAAACACAATGGCAAATACAGATGCTAACATATCAATATTAACTCTAAATGTAAATGGACTAAACTCTTCAATAAAAAGACACAGAGTTGCAGCCTGGATTAAGAAACAAAACCCAACCTTTTGCTGTCTCCAGGAAACACATTTAGCTACAAAAGATAAAAATAGGCTTAACGTTAAAGGATGGAAAACAATCCTACAAGCAAATGGACCAAAAAAGAAAGCAGGAACAGCTATACTTATATCAGATAAAACGGACTTCAAACTCAAAAAAATAAAGAGAGACCCCAGTGGTCACTACATTATGATCAAGGGGACAATACTTCAAGAAGAAATAACACTCATTAACATATACTCACCAAACGAAGGAGCACCAAAATATATCAGACAACTGTTGTCCTCTCTGAAAACAGACATCAGAGAAAACACATACGTAGTGGGAGACTTCAACACACCACTATCAACAATGGATAGATCAACAAGACAAAAAATAAGTAAAGAAACTAAAGCTCTAAATAAGGACCTAGAGCATTTGGGCTTAACAGACATCTATAGAACACTAAACCCAAAAAAAACGGAGTACACATTTTTCTCAAGCGCACACGGATCATTCTCCAGGATCGATCACATACTGGGGCACAAGACAAACATCAACAGATACACCAAGATTGAAATCATACCAACCATTTTTTCTGACCATGAAGGCATCAAACTAGAAATAAACCATAAAAAGAAGGCAAGGAACTATCCTACCTCATGGAGATTAAAAACCACACTACTGGAAGACCACTGGACTAATGAGGAGATCAAAGAAGAAATTAAAAAATTCTTTGAATTGAATGACAAGGAGGACACTAATATCCTAAATGTATGGGATGCAGCAAAAGCAGTAATAAGAGGAAAATACATAGCAATAGAAGCTCACATCAAAAAACAAGAAAGAACTCAAAGAAACAACCTAATCTCGAAGCTCAGAGATCTAGAAAAAGAACAACAAAAAACCCCAAAACCAGTAGAAGAAAAGAAATAATAAAAACCAAAGCAGAAATAAATGAAATTGAAACTAAAAAAACAGTCCACAAGATCAATGAAACCAAGAGCTGGTTCTTCGAAAAAATAAATAAAATAGACAAACCCCTAGCCAGGCTCACAAAGGAAAAAAGGGAGAAAGCACAAATAAACAGGATCATAAATGAAAGAGGAGAAATCACAACGGACACAGCAGAAATCAAAAGAATAATCAGTAACTACTATGAACAGTTATATGGAAACAAGTTCAACAATCTAGAGGAGATGGACAAATTCCTACCACTCTACAATCACCCAAAGCTAGATAAAGAAGAAATAGAACACCTAAACAGACCAATTACAAGCAGCGAAATTGAAATGGTAATCAAAAACCTTCCCAAAAACAAAAGCCCAGGACCTGATGGATTTACAAATGAATTCTACCAAAGATTCAGAGACGAATTAGTGCCTATCCTTCACAAACTCTTCCAAAAAATTGAGAAGGAAGGGACAATACCAAACACGTTCCATGAAGCCAACATTACACTAATACCAAAACCGAATAAGGACAACACAAAAAAGGAAAACTACAGGCCAATCTCCCTAATGAACACTGATGCAAAAATCCTCAATAAAATTTTAGCTATCAGAATCCAACAATGTATCCATAAGATAATTCACCACAACCAAGTAGGATTCATTCCAGGGACACAAGGATGGTTTAACATCCGAAAATCAATCAACGTTATCCAACACATCAACAAAAAGAAATATAAAAACCATATGATAATATCAATAGATGCTGAGAAAGCTTTCGACAAAGTGCAACACCCATTCATGATAAAAGCCCTTGAAATTCTTGGGATACAAGGAACATACCTCAACATCATAAAGGCCATCTATGACAAGCCAACAGCCAGTATCATCCTCAATGGTGAAAAGCTGAAAGCAATTCCATTAAGATCTGGAACAAGACAAGGATGTCCACTCTCACCACTGCTTTTCAATATAATACTGGAAGTCCTAGCCAGAGCAATAAGACAAGAGAAAGACATACAAGGAATCCAAATAGGAAAAGAAGAAGTCAAACTATCACCATTTGCAGATGATATGATAATATACATAGAGAACCCCAAAAACTCCACAGAAAAACTAATTCAACTCATCAATCAATTCAGTAAAGTGGCAGGATACAAAATCAACACGCAAAAGTCAGTAGCCTTCCTATACACAAACAATAAATCTGAAAAAGAATCAAAAAAACCATCCCTTTTATTATCGAAACAAAAAAAATCAAATATTTGGGAATAAATCTAACAAAAGAGGTAAAGGACCTATACAAAGAAAATTATAAAACACTGTTAAAAGAAATAGAAGAAGACACAAAGAAATGGAAAGACATCCCCTGCTCATGGATTGGAAGAATTAACATTATTAAAATGGCCATCCTACCAAAAGCAATATACCGATTCAATGCTATTCCAATCAAAATTTCAATGTCATTCTTCAAAGAAATAGAACAATTATTGATGAAATTCATATGGAATCACCAAAAACCCCGAATAGCCAAAGCTCTCCTGAAAAAAAAAGAAGGGAATGGAGGCATCACACTCCCAGACTTCAAACTATACTACAAAGCCATAATCATCAAAACTGCATGGTATTGGAACAAGAACAGACATACAGACCAATGGAATCGAATAGAAAATCCAGAAATAAACCCACAGATTTATGGTCAACTAATCTTTGACAAAGGAGCAAAGACTATGCATTGGAGCAAAGAAAGTTTGTTTAATGAATGGTGCTGGGAAAACTGGGTCGCTACATGCAAAAGAATGAAGCTTGACCACTACCTCACACCATACACAAAAATCAACTCAAAATGGATTAAAGAACTAGACATAAGACCTGAAACCATAAAATACATAGAAGGAAATATAGGTGAAACACTACGTGATTTGCATATCAAAGACATCTTTACAGACACATCACCCAAAGCAGTGATAGTGAAGGCAAAGATAAACAGATGGGACTACATCAAATTAAAGAGCTTCTGCACAGCAAAAGAGACAATAACAAAAACAAAGAGAAACCCCACCAACTGGGAGAACATTTTTGCACCCAACACTAATGATAAAGGACTGATCACAAAAATCTGCAAAGAGCTGATGAAACTCAACAACAACAAAGAAAATACTCCAGTCAAAAAATGGGCAGAAGAGCTGAAAAGAAACTTCTCTGAAGAGGAAATGCAAATGGCCAACAGACATATGAAAAAATGTTCAACATCACTTGTCATCAGGGAAATGCAAATCAAAACTACCATGAGATACCATCTTACACCAGTGAGAATGGCACATATTAAAAAAACTAGCAACAACAAATGTTGGCGAGATTGTGGAGAAAAAGGAACTCTTCTGCACTGTTGGTGGGAATGCAAACTGGTCCAACCACTATGGAGAGCTGTGTGGAGATTTCTGGACCTACTAAACATAGAGCTTCCATATGATCCAGCAACTCCACTCCTAGGTATTTACCCAAAGGACACAGAAACATCCATTCCAAAGAACACCTGCACCCCTATGTTTATAGCAGCACTATTTACAATAGCTAAGCTTTGGAAACAGCCCAAATGCCCAAAAATAGATGACTGGATCAAAAAGATGTGGTACATATATACCATGGAATATTACTCAGCATTCAAAAAAGATAAACACATGCAATTTGCAGAAACATGGATGGCGCTGGAAGGGATCATGCTCAGCGAAATAAGCCAAAAAGAAAAAGAAAAATACCGGATGGTCTCACTCATAGCAGGAATCTAGAAAACTTAAATAAGGGATCAGGAAAAAGAATAACTATAAGAAAGTGAAAATCAAAATCAACAAAAAACTATGAACCAGAGACACTTTTTGGGGGGTGGGGGCCGGGAGGGGAGGGATTGGGGTCAGAATGGGGCATGTGCAGTTGTATGGGGGAATATAAAAATAAAATTTATTATTTAATAAAAAAAAAAAATCAAGAAAAACACACACACACAAAAAAAAAAAAAACATTTTTCACCGAGTTACTAGATCAGAAAATATTTTATGCTTTATTCTAAAAGGTTTTTTTTGTTTGTTTAACATTTAAATCTATGATTGGTTTTGTGTTACCTTTTGTAAATCATATTAAACTTAGCATAAGGAACTATATTTTACCTATAAATAGCCATCTCTGTGTTATTATTTTTATTTTTAGTATTTTGGTATGTATTTAGTTTAAAAATATTGTTTTATTCAGATTTATTAATCTCGTCATCTGCAATATCTATTCTATCAATAAACCAACCAGATTTTTTAAAAAAAAAAAAAAAACCTTCATTTTGTACAAGTTTTTGGAACGCTAGTCTACTTGCTATAAGGGAAGTTGTGCAATTCATGCATTATTTAATATAGTCAGCTAGATGTTTAATATTAACCTGGCTGGGTTTTTGTTAACAATACTAGTATTAACCTAATCTGTTATACCCCAATGTCAGACCACTGTCAAGTATGTAACAAGCAAACACAAATAATGATCAAAAGAATGAATAAGATGAAAGGAGTGGCTCATTTAACTTGAGATTTTATAAAATAAGATATTCACTCCTGGGCCTCCCTGGTGGCTCAAGGGGTTAAGCACCACACTACAAAGCAATCCACAGCCTTTGCAGCACGAGTTCGATCCCCGGCTGGCCAGGGAACAACTCACATGGCGAAACAGCTCTCTCCTCTTTCACCCACTGCTCCCCTCACCTTATTTCAGTCAGTCTGCCTGTTCTGTTCCCCACTCTGTCTCTGGTGAACCCTCTCACCCCCAACACCTCTGGCCTGTACCCCAGTTCTTATAAGCATAAATAATTTTTTATAAAAAGATAATTCACTCCCTTTGCCTTCCTTAAAGAAAAGGCCTAAAGAAAACCTTACCAGTGTGTTATACAAACTGATGTCCACTTCCAGACCACTTCTCAAATGGAAAAACTTTACAATTGGCACCTTTGCTGTTGTTATAGGCAAGATGTTTCTCAGACCTAGGTTAGGACATAAGATAGTATTAGTAAATACAGGAGCAGGGGCTATGAGTAGCTCTTATGTTAATGTTTCACTATAAATTAATGTGAACTTAACTTTGGCTTATTTTGCTATAGTCAACAAACGTGGCAAAGTTTATGATTGTTAAACACATTCACATTTAAAGTACAGCAGGCCCTTCTGCCTGCCTGGTAACAAACTTTTCAGAAAACCTTAAGTGTGTTTCTGCATCAGACTCAGCCTACTGGCAATGCAAGCAAGGCACTGGAATGGTGGGTCTTGGCTTTCTAGAATTCTCAGATATTACTTTCAAATCCACTTTGCCCTCCGAGAACTCACTGGATTGTGTGCTTGCTCTTGGAAAGCTGTCAGTCTGATAAACACCAAAAAAGAGGAAATTACTACAGAGTCTGAACTCCATGGTCCCTATGTACTCTCTCCACAGACTGTATCTATTCGGGAGAAAAGCCTACCATCATCTGAATGCTCAAAACAAGATCATAGATCTTGATCATAGATCTAAGAGTTATGCAGTAAAAGAAAATAATCAACTTCAAAAAAATTATGAAGTAAAAGAAAGCAACCAGCTTCAAAAAAAGGAGGGAATTGTATTCTCAATTGTATTTGCAAAAAGAGGAAGAAAATGTATCCTTTTGAAAAAGGATAAGAAGTATAAATAGAGGTGGCTGAGGGACTCATCAGGTAGGGAAAACAGCACGTGGAATAAGAATAGATGCCTGAAACAGACGGCATGTTCAGAGAACTTCCAATGAATTTCACAGACTAGAGAATGAACTTGAGCAAGAATAAGTAATAAGGAGAAGCAGCAGAAATTGGGAAGAGTTCAAATAGAGAACATATATATCCTCCTAAGAATTAATCTTAGGGGCAAAGAGAAGCTGATGAACTAGTGTAAGCTGGGAATAATCACTGACCACATCTATTCAATGTGCTCCTTGCAATGGATAGATTTCAACACAGCAATAGAAGCAGGGTAACCATCATGAAAAATGATCTGGGCCTGAACTATCCTGGCGGAATGGGAATGAAGAGAAGCAGCAAGACATGTCTGAGAGCATTTATAAGTGGCTGGGCTGGGAAGTGGATGTAGGGATCACAAGGGAGGAAGGCTTTAACAGTAAGAGGTTTAGTTTCCTGAGTGCCTAAAGTCCTTTACAAACATTACTTCCTCATACTGTTCACTTTCATCACCTTTATGTTAACTAACAGATGAATAAACAGATGAGGAATCCAGAAGTTAGCTTGCTTAGGAATATGCCACTGGTAAATTATGGACCTGAGATTCAACTCTAGGTGACTTATTCCAAACTTCTTCTCAACTTAGGGAGAGAGGCAAAAATTGGGAAATTCCCCTACTCAACTCTAGGACAAGGAGGTAGACCAATTATCACCACCCATTCTAGTGATTCCTAGGAAGCCAATGTCAACAACCAAGAAAACAGATTCAGAAGGAAGGACAGGGAGTGGTGGCGCTAGCAGAATGGAGGCAGTAGAGGAAGGAGTTCATTCTGATATGAAGTTTGAGTTTCTTTTGAAAGATGTGTTGACAGTTATCTAGGAGAGCAAGTACACAGTGACCTAGAACTCAGGAGAAAAGTATGCAGATGACAGAGAAAGTGTCAAAGAAGGTCTATGTGGGAGATGGCAAGGAAGCTTAATATTGCTGGGGAGGAATAGTATAAGTTAGCAAATGATAGGCCCTGCACTTATGTATTGCCTTGCTTAACTTTAAATGCTATTGTTATTATTTACACTTTACAAATAAGGAGCTGAGTGTTTATAAGGTGGCTGAGTCACTTTCTGGGATTGCAGAGTCAGAAAGTGGGAAGTCAAGATCTAATAGCAGACCACTGTGTGATTCCAGAACCCACACTAGCTACTTGGCTATGCTGCCTTTACATGAGGTAGCCTTTTCTTCTCTTTCCCCCATTTTAGAACTTGACACTGTCACCTGCTATGAGACCTCTAAGACCTATGTGCTAGGATTTATTCACAGAGCATCATCCAGGTTCTTATTTTATCATTCCAATAGTTCCTTTTCCAGTGTCTTTTCTGCACACAGAAACCAAAGTATAGTTCTCAACTTCTTTCAAGTGATCCTTTGGAATTTTTTGTTCCTGGTTTCTCCCTCTTCTTAACATGTACAAAGTTTATTTTGAAATGTTTCAAGTTTATTTTATCCTTCAACCCTGACTGACAAGTCCTTTTTTCTAACTGCGTGCCTGACTATTAACTCAGAGACTATACCTTCACGGCAAACTTAAACACCTCAACACTAGTGTTCTCTGCAAACAATCCCTTTTTTCAAGTATCTGACAGCAACCTAAGCCCTTATTTCCTATTAGAAGGTGCCATCCAAGAAACTTCCCTTTGGGCTCTCTCATATCCTTTCTCCTTATAGGAACACTGGCACCTGGTTACGGTCTTCTGTCTTGCACAGCACTCAGTGATTCTAAGGATGTGAGCGTCAACAAACAACAGATTATACCAGTTACCTAAAAAGAGACTAACAGACTGTGCGAGATCCCTAAGAGACTATACTTGCTCCGCTAAAAATCTTAAAATTTGCTTTTATTGGGATTCTCCCCTCCAGAAGAAACTTCAGTGACTTTCAAGCATGTATAGATTTATTATCTTATTTCCTAATAGTTTCCAGTTGAAGCTTCTCTGTCAATCTTCTCGTTATTCTCCAAATTATACTACAGTAATTCTCATGTTTATATCCTCGCACTATAAGGAATGATTTTTCTTTTAGTCTGTTCAAATAGTATTTGTTATTATCTGAGATCAGAAAACAAGTCGGTCTTTTTATGAATCTCCCCTATGCAACTCTTCTACAGAATCTGTATCTCCTCAAAAGTTATTTAATGTTTATTATAATCTTTGACTCATTTTGATAAGCAAATCAAAGAGAGTAACCTCACATTGTTATGTGACAGGTCCTTGAGTTTAGATACTTATTTTTTTTGCTATTATCACTAACTGTCCAACACAGTGCTGTTATTATCCATGTGTATGAAGCACTTTCCAGTCTGAAAGTGTCCCATTTTATTTTATTATTATTTTTTTAAAGATTTATTTATTTATTTATACAACCACTGGGTACAGTCAGAAGTGTGGGAGGATGAGAGAATTCACCAGAGCCAGAGCAGGGAGCAGAGCAGGCAGAAGGACCGAAGTACACTGCAGAGAGCAGCAGCGGGCGCGGCAGGAGAGGTCTGCAAGCCATGTGGGACCCTCTCCCGGTGGCCGGGGAGCAGCCGGGGATCGAACCGGTGCTGCAGAGGCTGCGGGCAGCTTTGCAACCCAGTGCTCAACCACTGCGCCACCGGGGAGGCCCAGTGTGTCCTATTTTAAACATGTTTCATTCTTAGGAAGTACATACTGATATATTTAGGGGAAAGAGATGTGATATCTGCAGTTTGAGTTCAAATGGTATAGGAAAAAGACATGAGCAAGCAAGAGACAGATCAAATGTGGTAAAAAACTGACAACTGATGGATCTGAGTGAAAGACAGAGTTTTTTCTACAGTCTTTGCTGTTTTAAGTTTAAAATCATTTCATTATAAAAATCAAAATCTAGCTTAGTACTAAAAAATAGTCATAACTTGACAATTTAGTTTCTTTGCATAATCTTTAAAAAAAGGTTAGAATTCTCAAGTGAATGAAACTTATTTTAATAACCAAAAATAAAAGTATATCAATACACATTTTAAAAATGCTGATGCTCTAGCTTTACTTTTAGTGGGAATACACCAAAATTCTGATTTTGTTTATTATTTAAATAAGATGGCATTTGCTTTTAAGCTCCTGAAAAAAACAAAAACAAGTATTATGTTTGTGTTGCTTATGTGTGGGGGGGCATTCTCATGCTGTGAATTTAAGTGTATTCCTTTTTTTTTGATATATATATATTTAAATTTTTAATTATATATATTTTACATTTTTTAACAAAGTTTGCTTTCTTTTCTCAAGTGTAGTCCCCATAGAATTTCCACCACCAGTTCACCTGTGCACCATCACCACAGTCCCCTGTGCTCTTCCCTCCCTCATTCAGATCCCTATCCCTCTCTCCCCCTCCCCTGCAGACGTCGCTGGTTTATAGTTGTCTGTTTATTTTTGTTTCGTTTTATTGTGTTTTTTATTGTTATTTTTTTTCCCCGATGCCTTATTTGGTTCCCCTGTATTCCTCCTACAAGTCAAAACATATGATATTTTTCTTTTTCCTTCTTGACTGAGATCTAAGTAAGATTTTTCCATGGATAGTCCATGGATTTTAAGTTCCGGGAGGGCATAGATCCTATTTTGTTAAGCTGCATTCTAAGCTCTTAGCATAGAACTTGCTGAGCCACATTTGAAAAGATTTCCACTGTTAACAGCATTTATAGTTGCCTGTGACAGCAAAAGATTATGGTAATTGTTTTTCTTTTCTACACAAAATTTATAAACTCTACACATTTAGAGTTATAAGTCCTAACAGTCCAGTTTTCTCAATTTATTGATGGCAGAAATGAAATTAAGGGCAATTAAATAACTAAATTGGTGATACACAACTTGTTGAACAGCACAGGTGTAAATAAGTCCATAACCCCAGTCCACAATGCTTTTCACCATACTACATACCAATGTTAATGCCTGCACTTTGGTTTATACAATGTTAACAAAACAAAAATGATTTTCAAAATTTTTAGCCTACATGGCATATGCCTTGTCTTGAAATAAAAAATGAGCTAGAAAAATGTGCACGCAAATTATCTGCAGTTTCTCAGTCTTATACTTAATCACTTAAGATCTTTTAAAGACTCCAATATTGCAAATATCTATAAATGAGCCAAATACTGTTTCACTGGCATTAGTAAATTCTGAATATGTAAGACACTAACATATAAGGCAAATATATTTTTCAGAAAAAACTTATAAAAGTACCTGAATGTTTTCTGAGGACTCTTGCTAACTCTTCAATAGTTTTTACACAGTCCAAACCCTGCAACAAAATGGCACAAATTATTAAATCAAAAATGGAAGACAGATTCCTAAACTGACTATAAACAGTTTCCATCAACTGCAGAAATAATGAATTTCAAATCATTTTTTTGCTTGTGGGCAACCATGGGTCAGAATCCTAAGGGAAAAAAGTACCCCATACCCCCTACTTAATAATCGCTTTTGGAGGCACAACAAAGGCAAAAATAATCATACCTGCATTTTCCCCTGTGTGTTGCTATGTTTCAAAGAAGTACCTTATATGCCAGAATAAGTAAGAGGTAATTTTTATGTCTGGTCTTACTCATTCATTGTAAACTTCATTATAATTTAAATTGAGAGCTGTGGAAAGTGATTATTTCCCCAGAGAACTAGTCAAAACTACAATGCACAAAATGAAAGTCATAGAATATGAATAATATTTCAAATACACTATACTTAGAAGCACTTCGGCTGAGCTATTTCAATATAAGCCCTTCGATGGTTACACATATCCCATAAGCAGAATGAGATGCCATAAAACCAATCTTGTAAGTTATGTAAAAATTCAATCTTGACAATATACTATAAAGTCATTCCATACATAGGACCCAATTTTGCTTATCCATATTATTCACCATACTCAGGCTAGATAACTTTTGGCTATTTACCCAAATCAGAAATATATGGAAAAGACAAAGACCTGAAATTAAGAAAAGCAAAGATCTTGAATAACAGCAGCATCAACTATTTGGATATACAACATTTGGACTGTTGTTGAAAATAAAAGAGGATGCAATTCATGCTTCTCAGATTTTATTTATAAAAATTCCTTCTTGTACATCAGGGTGAGCAAACCTTTTCTGCTCATTGTAACTATTCAACCCTGCAGTTACAGGGTAAAAGCAGCAACTGGTAACATATGATTGAAGGGGTGTGGCTGCACTCTAATAAAACTGTATTTAGAAAACAGGCAGTGAGCTGCCAAGCCTGCTGACTCTAGATATACTTGATAGCTTCTGTATACAACAATCTCCTAAGGCAAGAGGAGCTATCACTTCCATTTTATCAATTATCAACCAAAAACCATGTTTAGGGAATGATGAAACCAAGTTTGCCTTGACTGTTAAATGAAGCACTCTAATTACTGTGACATACTGCCTTACTTACTAACAAACTTTTCAGAAAACAGGTGTGTTCATGCATGAGTCACCCAATGGTCATGCAAGTAGGACACTAAAAAGGCTGGCCTGGCTTTCTAGAATTCCCACGTGTCACTTTTAAATCCACTTTGTATTACAGGTTGACAGAATGAGACTTTCTACTCCTCGAAATTCACCTTAAAAAACTTTTTTTTAAAATAAGATTTATTTATTTATACAAGAACTGAAGTACAGGCCAGAATCGCGGGAGGGTGAGAGGATTCACTAGAGACAGAGCGGGGAATAGAACAGGCAGACTGACAAAATACACTGCTGAGAGGAACAGCGGGCATGACAGGAGAGGTCTGCCGCACCATGTGGGACCCTCGCCAGCTGGCCGGAATCGAACCGGTGCTGCAAAGGCTGCGGACAGCTTCACAGTGGCGCGCTCAACTGCCTGTGCCACCAGGGGAGGCCCTCACCTTAAACCTCTGAATGTATTGGACCAGAGAGATTACATCACATAGTGTGCTCCATGGGGTTTGCCCTGATTAATTTGGAAAATATAAAGCTGTATTATCAGTCAAGAGTGTCAATTCACACTGCCACAGCAAATGGAAGTTTTATGTGGTTACGATACCTCAGCAGTTTCATGTCCGTTAATTGTCATACAAACATCGAGGTCACTCTGCTTGAAACCAAATCCATTTTTGGAGGAGCCAAATAAGCTTAATTTAGTTCCTGTTAGGAATATATGAAAAGTAATAACTAATTACTGCTGTACATTTAATTTTCTGATAAAAACAGCCTTCTCATCAATCAAAACTATTCTGTTAACTACCTTACATTAACTTTACTATAATTATATTCTTATTAACCATTTACTATAACTTACTTTTTCTCAAAATTTATTTTTTCAAAAATCTGTTAATAAATACAAGCTGTACATGGCATGAAAGACTACCAGCACCATTTAATTCTTAAGTGTGAGAACATAACAAGAAAAAAGGTGGGTCATTCTACATATTTAACAATGTAAGCTTACTAGCATCCAACTAAATTCAAGTTTTAGAGGCACAAATTTTCACTTGAGACATAATACTAAATGAAATTCACTTGTGGCATCTTTTAAAAGAAATAATGACATTGTCTTCTTAGCTGAAACCTTGCCCCTACCATCAAAGCAAGATTACCTTATTTTCAACGTTAGTATGCTGGTTACACAGATACTCGTTCTTAAGGAAGGTCATATCACCTTTCTTAAAAAGATACAAAATTATTTACCTGGAAACTCCTGTCTTATGAAACTTTCCAGGTTTTGTCGAATATGTTCACGAGCCTGATCTTCTAAAATCGTTGGCGCAAACTCCTCTGTTTAAAATAGAAACATTCAGAAATACTTTTCACATTCTCTGAAAAAATGAAACTTTCAATAAAATAAAACCTAGTAAGCTTCAGGGAAAAAACCCCCAAAACAAAAACCCTTACATTTTGCATCTAATGGGTAGAGAGCATTAGCAATGTATAATAGATGATGCCTTTTTAAAAAGATCTGCTCCTGAAATGGATACTAATTTGAACAGGTGTTCGGCAAGTGGGCTTCAGAAAACCTGGGGCAGTCTTCAGAGTGTGAATACAAAAATTGTTGCTTATGTACATGTTTTTTCCAAAATAGAATGTACGTTCCTTTAATAGCACACAATCCCAAAGTGGATTGTACAAAAACAAACAAACAAACAAACAAACAAACCAAAACACGAAGAATAGGTGAATAGTCAAAGGAGCAAAGAATATGCAATGGAACATGGACAATTTGTTCACTAAACGGTGCTGGGAAAAATGGACCACTACATGTAAAAGAATGAAACTAGACCACTACCTCTCACCATGCACAAAAATCAACTCAAAATGGATAAAGGAACTGGACATAAGACCTGAAACCATAAAATATATAGAAGAAAATATAGGTAAAACACTATAAGACATACATCTCACTAACATCTTTAAAGACTTATCCTCCAAAGCAAAGAAAGCCAAGGAAAAGATAAACAGCTGGGATTAATTTAACTTATGACCCAGCAATTCCACTCCTAGGGATCTACCCAAAGGACAAAAAAACATTGATTCAAAAGAATAACTGTACCCCTATGTTTATTGCAGCACTATTTATAATATTTAAAACCTGGAAACAATCCAAATGCCCAGAAACAGATGACTGGATCAAGAAGATGTGGTATATATACACAATGGAATATTAATCAGCAATCCAAAAAGATAAACTCATGTCATTCACAGCAATATGGATGGAGCTAGAAGGAATTATGCTCAGTGAAATAACTCAGAAGGAAAAAGAAAAATATTGGATGGTTTCACTTAGGAGAACCAAATAAGACACCAGTGTAAAAAAAATAATAACCATACAAACACAACAAAACAAAACAAAAACAGACAATTATAAATCAGAGACATCCTGCAGGGGAGGAGGAGGGAGAGGGATTAGAGGGAGGGAGGGAGGAGCACAGGGGACTGTGGTGATGGTGCATGGATGTACTGGTGAAGGAAATTCTATGGGGATTATACCTGAGGGTGGTAGATGGGAAGCAAATATTGTTTAAAAATGAACAATGATGTGAAAAAAAAAATAGGTGTCTACTAGCAAAGACATCTCTCAAGATGCAGCATATGATGTATCAAGCTTTTCCACTTGAAAGAGCTGCATGTCTCTCCATTTAAATGAATTTTTTCTGTATACTGATGCTTCTGAAAACTGGTGTTGCTTACAAGGCTATTATGTAGGCTATTAATTAGTATCAATTAGAAAGATTTCTATACTTAGATTTTGGAATTGTAGGATGTTAAGAATTAAATATTTTTCTTTACAATAACATTTCTCAGAAGTCTTTATTATGCTAGAGTGCCCCATAAATCTCTAGGAGAGGGGGCTGGAGATAGTTATTCCCAACTTGACCTAAGGAATGCTTCACATTATGAAACACTAATAACTGCACCTAGAAAAACATTTCAAGGATCACCAGTTAGATCTTTCCTGCCTCTATCCCTCCATTGTTAACAATTATGCAAGGAATATCCCAAATAGAATAGAAGATACAGAGCACTGTAGATACAATGGAGAATGTCACAGACTTATTTCATAATGGAGCTACCAGTTTAGTGATTAGATGACAGTTGAGAAATCCAAAGAAATATTAGTAACTTACTATAGCATTGGATGCAAACTTGATCTAAAATGTATGAAAATTTGGGTGTTAACGGTGGCAGAGGTTCCAGCTGAATTCTTTTGAAGTCTTCAGGACAGTCCTTCTTTAGGTGACCCTCTCGTTTGCATAAACTGCATACTATTGTAGGAGACTGCAGGAAGATGGCAAAGCAAAGTAAGACTTTACATCAACTTGGCAAACAAAGACCTCCTGACCCTTTTTAAAAGTAAACAATGTATTCTCCACTTTTTAAAGGAATAAAAACAATGTGCAGGCACTGAGTTATCTGAGACAGAGACATCCTTTCTCAGGAGAAAGCTTTCTCACTAGCAACAGCATTCCCTTTGCCCTATTCAATTCCCATAGGAGGGAAGTGAACCAACTGGTCCACCAAACAGTGGAGAGCCCTGTTTAGTACACAAATTGAAAGACAAACATTAAAATGGTTTCATAGTCTCCTGTGTCTAGAAGTGGCATTCATTACCTTGCCTTTGGTGAAGGTGAGTTTACTAAACTCATAGAGGAAACCAGACTGATCCACAGTTGAGTTTTCCTCACATACATTTCCTTCTTGAAGATTAATTTTGTTAAGTTCCATTAGTAATGCTTCATCCACATGTTTTCCACATTCTTCCAAGTCTTTGCACTTAGCAGACTGGCCTAAATCACCATCCTCCTCAGACAGGGCATCCTCTTCCCCTGACCTGGTGTAAGTGTTGTCTAATTCATCTTCATCAGCAATGTTGTCGTCATGTTCCCTATGGGTAGCAGAGAACATGAGTTCTTCATCTTCTTCCTCCTCCTCCTCTTCATCAGAGTGAATGATTTCTGATGTGTAGCCATGTCTTGAAGGGGGAAAGTGGCTTACAGCATCTTCAAGTTCATTAGTCCTTTCTATGTTATCATCAGCATCAGTTTTCCCATGTAAAGTAGCAAATCCATCATGCTCTTTAGCTGTAGGATTTTGGAAGCCATCAATGCCCAAAGTGCTGTCTGTCTCATTACCTTGTGCATTACCACAGGAGACATGCTCTCCATGCTTGCTATTACTTAAACCTTGGTCACCAGCAGTCGAAGGATGCATGTCCTCCCTTTCAATTTTCTGCTTCTCATTTTCACTTATGTCTTGATGGTGTACTTTAACATCACAACTATCCTCTGTCATTAGACAGTCTGAGTTTTCCAAGTGAACACTGTCGTGTGTATTTCCCACATCCTCCACTAGTGGGTTTCCAAAGCTTTCAGCAGTCTCTTTAGAAGTAAGCAACTGTCCCTTGCAGGCAGTGTTTGCCGTGGAACCAGAATCTTGAGCCAAAACTGAGGCTTTGAATTTATCATCCTTGGCTTGTACATCTGGATCATGCTCGGTTACTTCTTTAGAATGTTTGCTAATACACGTAACAGTACTTGGAGGCTTTGGAACATTGGATTTTGTCATTTTGTGTGGCAGAGCAAAATATTTATATGTTGTCCTTAAACAATGAAGTATATATTCAAACACAGGTTGACTATTTAGGGTCCTTGCCACATTTCTTTTAACAGAGTATGGATCTGTAACAAAAAAAAAAAAAAAATGCACACTTCATATATTTCTATTTCATGTTTTAAGTTAATCTGCTGTAGATAAAAAGCAAACAAATAAACAGTAAAATTTAATATGTATCTGTATGCTTTTTTTAAAAAATGGGGATGCGGACTAATAAGATACAGCTTAAGAACAAAGAGAAATGTTTTCTTAAATATCTGCTATATTAAGAGAACCCATTCTGTTCAGAACCAGTACCCCTTCCCTATTTTGTTCTGTGACTGTGGAGGCAGGAAAGATGGCATCAGTGCGGCTCTTATGCCTTCGGGAAGTGAGATCTTCCCACCAGGCTCTGCTGAGTGCTCTGCTTCCCCTCTCAGCCAGGCCTTGTGCTTTGTAGAGCTTACCTCCACTCTTCTGCCCTGGGAAGCCCCATCACTGAACTGGCTGGACTGAATTCAGGGGCGAGAGGGAGGCACCAGAAGGAGACACCACTTCTCTCAATCTTTTCTCCTCCCCTAGAACTCCAGCGGGATAGGCAATTGGCCAGAAGAGCTGAGCCAGAGAAACTGCAGGGGAGGGTTTAAAAATGTGAGATCCCCATGACTGCACACAGAATTTATGCAAAACGCAAAAAACCCTCTTATGCAATATAAAGCTTGAAAAAAAAAATCAAGCAAAAATAAGAGAATTCCATTTAGGAGGTTCTTTAAATTACTTGGAGGAGAATTAAGATTTCTAGAGGGGTTTCAACCTCCTGACTTTGCAAAGGTGATAACTAGTCCACTTAATGAAATCTACAGGGCACATGAGTGTGTCTTTCACACAATGGTTTCAGTTAATAGAACCTTTACTAAAGAGTGTTTTTAAGAAAAAGCTCTAAATGTTATTGCAGACATTCCAAAAATAACTCTCCTTTACCTTTACTCTCAATAGAGAGGAAACCAAAGAAGAATAGCATTTTTTCAAGAGAAAAGATAATTTCCTCACCTTTGTAAAACTATGTAACATCAGTAACAATACATGAAAGGACTGAATCTAAAAATCCAGAAATAACAACAGAAAAGAGTAAAGGGGTAGTCACACATCACTCAGAAAAAACTTAACTGTTACAAACTTACAGAGAAAACAAGGTCTCAGTCAGCAATACTTTTAGTTAAGTAATTGAGATGCTTTAATTACTGAAAGAACAGTTCAGTCCATTGGAATGACCCACTATAACACACATAAGCTTCTAACTATTTATTTCATTTAAGGCCTACCTTACATGTAGTCGCTGAAAAGAGACTGAAATAAAGAGTTAGGTTGGTGCCTTTTTAAAAAAAGAATTAAAAATAAATTGAGATACCTTCAATGGCAATGCGCTTTTTGGGCCAATCCTTTGATTCACGAGATACTGATTCTTTGACACGGATACTTATCACTAAATCAGCCAAATTAAATTCTAAAGCATAGAATCGAAGCAATTCCACCCAGAGCTGCCCAATTGGTACTGAAGGCTGGTGTTTTAAGTCAAATATTAAGGATACCTATTAATAGCAAAGAGAAAACAAATGGGTTATTTCAGATGCCAGCACAATCTGAAAAACTAGAGATTATTTAAGCATCATATTAAAACAACCTGAAAAACCTTAACAAAGGTAAGAATCTCACAATTCATCTAGATAAAAATCACATTCTAGGTTCTATATCACTTTGGGAAAATGGCATTCCTTCACTGCACTCCTGGTATCAGAGTATGTTAAGATCTAGTCATTATCATAGGAAAAGGCAGGCAGTTTTATGTAACCAGGAAGCATTCCTAATTTTGAAGTCTTAATGACAGGTGGAGAACTGTGCATGGATTCTATTACTCTCAGCACCGAGCTCTCACTGTTATTGCTGCTGGAGGGAGCCTTTACACAGTTCACATGCAGAGATGGGCAGCAGCTTAAAGGCATAGAGCAAAAGGGAAAATACTTTTTGCCCTGATAGGCTACAGAAGCTGACTGCATCTGCAGTGGCAATTAATCTGAAAGTCAGGTAACCCTTGATATATCAGAAACTGATACTAGTTTTACATTCACAGACTCCTGACAAGTTGAAATATACCATAATGTAATAATTCACAAAGTGCATAGGATTTTGAGAGGGAGGGGAAGAAAGAAAAAGGTTCAAATCTGCCACTTCATAGCACTTCATTGCTCTGTGACTGAGCTGCTTCATTCTCAGATTGGCAGTATAGCACAGTGGCTAAAGAGAACTGAATTTGGAGTGGGACATGCTTGGATTTGAAATCCAACTCTGCCTACTAGCTGTGAATGATTCTAATCAAGGTATATTAACTGTCTAAGCCTCAGTTTCCTCATCTGAACATTGGGGATCACAGTACCCACCTCATAGGGTTGTTGGGAGGACTGAGTGAGAGAATGTCTGTAAAGAGCTTAGCACAGTGCCTGGCACACATTTTCAAAATATGGTCGCTACCATTATCTGCAGAGTAGGGATGATATCACCTATAACACAGGATAGTGATGAAGATTAAATCAGAAATAAGGGAAAGCATCTGGCAGACTTGGTTGCTCTCTGTATTTTTTCACTTGTATAGTCTTTTTTAAAGTACAAGAAATCCATATATCACTGAAACAGAATGTCACAACTATAAGATGCTCTTAAGAGGTAATCAAGTTTGACTCCCATGTCAAAGAGAAGGAACTAAATCCCAAAGAGTTTCCATGAATTGTCAAATGTCCCGCTGCTTGTCAGTGGCAGGAAGAGAACAATGTCTCTGGATCCCAGTATAATGCTCTTTCACCACCCCATGCAATTTCAGAATTGTCTAGATCTGAACTTCAGAAGTGGCAGCATGCTTAGTCTCTCCTAATAGCATAAAAATGCAAAGATAAAGTATTTAATTGGATTTAAGGGCAAAAATTTTTCCCTCACATTATTCTTAAAATTCACAGTGAAAAATATTTCTTTCCTCTAGGTATACAAATTTGTTTTCACTCTCACTTTATTATATCAAACTTTAAAACATGTGGTATGATGTTTTATTAATCACTAAATCTCAACCACAATGGTTCTGTCAAGTAAGATAAAGTCACCAGGTGGATTTACAAAGCAGAACTGATTGAAAATGGAAGCTGTCTAGGTCCCAAACACTGATGTTGAGGACAAAGAAAATCCAGAAATGGAAAGCCTCATTAAATTACATTTCTTTATCCTTAAGCCTTATTCAGCATTACCAAGGATTATTAAGCATCACACTTAGAGAACTTCAACATGTCTATTATATTAGTGATACTTACAGTTTTTAATATTATGGATTTTGTTTAAAGTACAGAACACTTTCTTTTTTAAATAAACAATAGCAACTAACATTTATTGAGTGTTTACCACGTTTGGCACTGGGTTAGCAGTCTATAAATCAATGACCCTATGAGAGGGTACCAATGTCATCTCCATTTATAGGTGAGGAAACTGGGGCACAGCAAGATTAAGTCACTTGCCCAAAGACACACAGCTAGAAAGTAGTAGAGCTGGGGTACAAGCCACGTACTCTAACTCCACAGCCTGCCCTGTTATCTACTGTTACAACCCCAAATAGGAAATAGATGCATTCTGGAAGAGGTGCATTATGGAGGCAGCAGGGGTAAAGTGGCACTGCCTCCTTTGCCTGAAAGCTCAAGGATTCTCAAAAACACAAGTGGAAAATCCATGATTCACCAGTCTCCTCATTTTAGACATAAGTAAAACAAGACTAGAAGAGTCACATGACTTTGTGAAAGCTAGGATTACAAGGCTGTTCTCAGAAGGATAGTACTGTCATAGGGATAGTACCTCCCTAGGGTCAGGGAACCATTTATTAATCTGGGAGAAGAATCCTATTTTTATTACTAGTATAATTAAATTGCTCAGATTTTTTTTTTTAAAACTCTAATACAATTTTTTTCCTGTGCATGAAATCCCTTGCCCTATCCCTAGGATGTGGATGAGCACAAGCAGGTTAGCTCATCAACTTAATGACTTATTTTAATAATTCAACTTTTCATTTATTTAAAAGTAAAAGATGTAAGCGCTTAGAGGACAGGGATCTATCTAGGAATCCTCAGTATCTTTTACAGGACCTTGCACACAGATGATGTGGAGGTAATGATCTAGTTTTACCTTTTCTCACTACACGATTATTAAAAGGACTAGACCAGGAAATGAAACGGTCATGAAGCAGTTAAGATAGTTGTAGGAAGATGAGAGGACTGATTAAGTCAAACTCCACCATTAACAACTGAATTAAAAATACAAGGTAAAATTAGAAACGAAAGCAAACAGACCTGTCCCCTTTTGGTGGCTGTTTCTTTAGGTGCCTCTTCTTTTGCTTTGTCTGCATTTCCTGTAGCATTATCAGAGTATTCCCAGACCACAGCATCTTTCTGAATGTCTTTAAGAGTGAAGCTCCCCAGCTTATTTAATGAGAATCCTTCAATCTAGGAAAAATTAAGATACATAGTATTGTTATAAGGTAGAAATGATTTTCCTATCAAACAGCATATATAGTCAGAGAAATGAAAAGATGGCAATTCACAGAAAATGTAAAATGTGTTATTTATGGCCTATCACTGAACTACATGTAAATTTAAAAACATTTTTAAAGTAAAAAATATGGCTTTGACTTGCAAAAATAATGATGATTTTGTGAAATAATTATTTAATAAACAGTATAACAGAAGAGATGTGTAGAGATAACCCCTCCTCATTCCTATTTGTGCTCTCTCTTCTTAATCTAACAAAGGTTGACCAATACTGTTAATCAAGAAAACCGTTTGGCTTTGTTAAGTTCTCTACTGCTAGACTAATTTCCATTTGTTAATTTTACTCCTATATTATTTCCTTTCTTCAGCTTACTTTGTACTTATATACAAAATTCTTTCAGTTTCAAACTTCTTGCGGTGAGATGTAGGTCACTGATTTTAGACCTTTCTAGATTTAAGCATTCAAACCTATAAATTTCCCTGTGAACATTATTGTAGCTGCATTGTTACAAATTTTGATGTATTCTGAATTTATTACCACTTAGTTCAAAATATTTTCTAACTTCCTTGATTTCCTCTCTCACCCATAGATTAGTCAGAAACGCACTGTTTAAGTACCAAATATATTTGCTTTCCCTTAATATCTTACTGTTATTCATTTCAAATATAATTCCACCTTGGATAGAGTATATACTTTATATGACTTCAGCCCTTTCAGATTCATTGAAACTTATTTCTGAACCAGGTCTATCCTGGTAAATGTTCAATATGCACTTCGGATAAAATTCGTATTCAGCAGATGTAGGGTGTAGAGTTCTATAAATATCAATTAGATTCAGGTAGTTGACAGTGAATATCAATTCCATCTCCGCTGATTTTTCTGTTTAGCTAACACAGAAGTCAATTTGTCAAAGGGGTGTAAAATGTCTTCTGTGGTAGAATTGATTCCTAAAATTGTTGCTTCAGGTATTTTGGTGCTCTCTTAATAGACACACATTTTTTTAGGGTGCTTCCTGATGAATTGATTCTAGCATAATTAAATATCTCTTTTGTCCATGGTGATTTTTTCTTCAAAACTATCATCTGATATAGTTTTAGTATGAATTTATTTCCCTCCCAGCTTTAAATACGACCAGTATGTGTGGGGGAAAGGAAAGCATGCATTGTATCATCCCATGATCAAAGGTCAGTCTTTTAGAGAACTTGAGGCCCTGAGCTGTGACTTTAGCAAAGTGCCTCTCAGTTTTCACCCATGTGTGTGAGCCTGAAAGGCCTGAGTGAATTGGAGCATGGTATATTTCTTACATCAGCTCAATGAAGGCCTGTTAAAACTCAAGGTAGTTAGGCTCTAGTAAATATTCCTTGAGGACAGATATTTCAAATATGCTATGGATATATTTAAAAATGGCTGCTTTTCCTTTTACCCTGACCAAAGTGTAAGGAGATTTTTTTTGACTGTTACCATGAGATCCTAGTGGGAATTCCTAGCGATGCAATTTATGAAAGTCCTAGGGATCCCTTGAGATTAGACTTCCCTATGGTTTATAATTCTCAAGCTTGTCCAAACTGGCTCTCTAGAACACACAGTCTAAAATTTACTCTACACTGGTCCTGGCCCCAGTGGCAGGAGCTGGTCCTAAGCTTATGTTCAAGACAAGGTTTAATTTGCTATATTTGCTTGTCTCTCCAAATTGGGTGATAATGGCTTTCCCTGTGACCAGTTCTACACATTACTCATTTTCAGTTTGTTCAGCTTTTTTCTTTTCGTGAAGATGGAGTGACAATTTCCAGGTTTCTTATATGACAGACTGGACTGGTTGAGGACTTAAGAGATGTGCTGAGTTGACACACAAATCTCTCTATTTTTCCTTTTGGGGTTCCCCCCCCCTTTATAAATAGACCTAGCTCCTCTAGCTACAAGAAGACTGGTTTTTCTATCAGCGTTGCCGTTAGTGGACTCTGTGTTAATGGACTCTGTGTTGGTCACTTGCTCCAAGTTTTTACTTTTTTTTTTTAAAGATTTTATTTTTATTTATTTATACAAGCACGGGGTACAGTCAGAAGCGTGGGAGGGTGAGAGAATTCACCAGAGGCAGAGCAGGGAGCAGAGCAGGCAGACTGACGAAGTACACTGCTGAGGGGAGAAGCGGGCGGCAGGAAAGGTCTGCGCGCCATGTGGGACTCTCAACCAGTGGCCGGGGATCGAACCGGCATTGCAGAAGCTACGGGCAGCTTTGCAACCCAGCACTCAACCGCTGCACCACCGGGAGGCCCCCAAGTTTTTACTTTTTTCCTAAATTCTGTTTGCATTTGTTCAGTTTCCAGCGATTTCACATTGTTTCTTTTACTTTGTTGAAAATTCATAGTTGTTATTGACAAAAGGATCACTAGGTTAGGAGCTCATGTCTCCATACCTTGAGAACTTCATTTTCTGTTGAAGAGGAAAGGAGAACATTTGTTCCGTCTTGTTTTAACTTTACATTCTTCATGATTTCATTTAAGTTTTTCATACAAGGACACTAGGGCTCAGATATTAAATAAGCTGCTTAAGGTAACAAGGATATAAATGGCAAAACGTGGATGAGTATCAGGGCTGACAAACTTTAAAAACCCTTCTTTCTACTATGTTAAGTTTTAAAATAGTTGTTGAGATTCTACCCACGACATGATGAAATACAAATTGGGATGACCATCTCAACCAAAAATAACTGTAAAAATTATTTTAGTTGGGCCTCCCTGGTGGCACAAGGGGTTAAGATGCAACCTATGAAGCAATCCACAACCATTGCAGCATGAGTTCGATCCTCAGCCAGGGAGCAACCCACATGGCGCAGCAGACCTCTCCTGGCTCACCCGCTGCTTCCCTCAGCAGTGTATTTCAGTCAATCTGCCTGTTCTGTTCCACACTCTGTCTCTGGTGAATCCTCTCACCCCCCTCACCCCCCTCTGGCCTGTACACCAGTTCTTGTATGCATAAATAAAGAAATCTTTAAAATAAATAAATAAAAGACAATGCCTAATAATGTGGTGTGAAATGATTAGCCACTGATATTTAGTTTTCAAGAGACCTATTTAAAACCAAAAGATGAAACAAACTAAAAACAAAAGGTTAGGGTAAGGAAATATATGCTAATAATTCAAAGAAAAAAAAGAGGAACTGGTATTCTCATATCAGATAAACTAGACTTTCAAATGAAAAACGTAATCAGAGACAAAGACAGACATTATATAATGATCAACAATTAACCAAGATGATATAACTGTTATTAATATCTTTAAGAACAAAATACAGGAGAATCTAGTTACATAAAAAGCAACTACTAACAGATCTAAAACGTTGACAATAATACAATTATTGTTGGAGACCTCGACACACCATTGCATGAAGGTCCCCCAACAGAATATTAACAAGAAATAAAGGCCTTACATGATGCATTTATTGGACATTTATAAGTTTTTGTCCCAAAAGAAATGATTATACTTTGTTCTCTAGTGCACACAGAACAGTCTCCAGAATAGATCATACACTAGGACATAAAACATGTCTGAAAATATAGGAAAACAAATTACCTCGAGCATTTTCACAGACCACAATGCTATATAAACCTAGATATTAACCACAAAAAGAAACAAACTAGGGCCTCCCTGGTGGCACAAGGGGTTAAGCACCACACTACGAAGCAATCTGTGCTGCAGACAACACGAGTTCGATCCCCAGCCAGCCAGAAAGCAACCCACATGACAAAGCAGACCTCTCCTGTCTCACCCATTGCTCCCCTCAGCAGTGTGTTTTCAGTCTGCCTGTTCTGTTCCCCACTCTGTCTCTGGTGAATCCTCTCACCTCCCGCATCTCTGGCCTGTACCCCAGCTCTTGTACGCATAAATAAATATATCATTAAAAAACAGCAACTAAATCATCTGGAGACTAAGCAAAATGCTTCCGAACACCTCTTGGGTCATTAGAGAAATCAAAGGAGATCAAGAAGTATTCAGAGACTAATGGAAATGGAGACAAGTGAGCAGACCCTACGGGATACTCTTAAAAGCAGTGCTATGTGTAAGTTTATAGAAACAGAGGCTCGCAGGAAAAAAAAGAAAGAAAAATCTCAAATTAACAATCTAACTCTGCAGCTGAAGGAATCAGAAAAAAGAATCCAAAAACCAGTAGAAAACCAGTAGAAGGAAAGAAATAATAAAAACTAGTGCAGAAACAAATGAAATAGTAAACAAAAGGACAGTCCAAAAGATCAGTGAACCAAGAGATGGTTCTTTGAAAAAATAAACATAGATGACAAGCCACTAGATAGGCTTAAGAAGAAAGAAAACCCAAATTAATAGAATCAGAAATGACAGGAAAAAATTACAACAAACATGGCAAAAATATATGGTATCATAAGAACCTATTACAAATTATTAAAAACCAGACAACTTAGAAGGACAAATTATTAGACTCATACAACCTCCCAAGATTGAACCAGGATGAACCAGAGAGCTTAAACAGTACAATCACAAGCACTGAAATTAAAAGAGCAATAAGTCTCCCTACAAATAAAATCCCAGTACATGGCTTCTTCAATGAATTCTACCAAACCATATAAGAATATCTAATACCTCCCCTAGTCAATCTCTTCAAAGCATCAGGGAGGAAAATTCCCCAACACATTCTATGAGACCGGTATTATCCTGTTCCCAAAACCAAACAAATTCAGCACACAAAAAAAGAAAATTATAGGCAAATATCTCTGAAGAACAGATATGAAGATCCCAAACAAAGTCCTAGAAACTGCATAAAGCAACATATCAGGAGACTCATCCAGCGTGATCAAGCAGGCTTCATCCCAGGGATGCAAGGTGGGTTCAACATACACAAATCAATCAATGTGACTCACTGGCTCAACAAAAAAGGAAGACAAAAGACCACACGATCAACTCAAGAGATACTAAGAAAGAATTAGAAAAGACTCAACATTCAATCATGATAAAAATATTCGAGAAAATTGAACTTACCTAAGCATCATAAAAGCCACAGTCAACATCATACTCAATGGTGAAAAGCTGAAAGCATTCCCATTAAGATCAGGAACAAGTCATGCATGTCCACTATCAACAATATTATTCAACATAGTACTGGAAGTTCTTGCTGACGCAAGTAGGCAAAAAAAGACATAAAAGGATACCAAATTGGAAAAAAAGTGAAACTGTCACTATTTGCAGGTGGCATGTTAATATATTAAGAGAAACCAAAACACTAGCAATAAACTACTACAATAAATGAATACCAAAAAGTGGCAAGACACAAATTCAATGAATCAGTGGTATTTCTAATTTTTTTTAAAGATTTTATTTATTTTCACATAAAAGAACTGGGGTATAGCTCAGAGGTGAGTGGGTGAGAGGATTCACCACAGACAGAGTGGAGAGCAGAACAGGTAGATATACTGAAATACACTGCTAAAAGGAGTAGTGGGAGAGAGAGGAGAGCTCTGCTATGCCATGTGGGTTAGATCCCTGGCCAGGGATCAAACTCAGGCTGTCACAGTGGTAGCACTGAGACAATCTCCAGGCCATGAGGAGGCCCCCAGTGGTATTTCTATATGCAAATAATGTATCAGAACAAAGGGAAATGAGGAATACAATTCCATCTACAATCACACCAAAAAGAATGAAATACTTAGGAGTAAAACTAATGAAAGAGGTAAAGAACTTTGTTAAGGGCAGTAAAAGACACAAAGAAATGGAAAGATATTCCATACTCATGGATTAGAATTACCATCATTAAAATAGCCATATTACCCAAAGCAATTCAGACTCAATGTAATACCTATCAAAAAGCCAAAGACTATTTTGAAGAAACAGAGTACTTATCAAATTTATATGTAACCACAAAAGGTCCTGAATGGCTAAAGCAATCCTCAGACAAAAAGTTATCACAGTTCCTGCCTTCAAACTATATTACAGAGCAACAGTAATCCAAATGGTATGGTACTGCAACAAAAACAGAAAATAAGACCAGATTTGAACAGAATTGAACAGAACTGAAAGTCCACAAATAAAGAAATAAACAGACCCATGCAAATATTAATTCAAAATGGATTAAAGATCTGGATATAGGGCCTCCCTGGTGGTGCAGCTGGTAAAGCACCGTGCTGTGAAGCTGTCCGCAGCCTCTGCAGCGCTAGTTCGATTCCTGGGAGATGCCCACATGGCGTGGCAGACCTCTCCTATCTCACCCGCTGCTCCCCTCAGGAGTGCTTTCAATCCATCTGTCTGTTCTGCTC
Source organism: Talpa occidentalis (assembly GCF_014898055.3). Classification (NCBI taxonomy): domain Eukaryota; kingdom Metazoa; phylum Chordata; class Mammalia; order Eulipotyphla; family Talpidae; genus Talpa; species Talpa occidentalis. The sequence continues at coordinate 71,735,728 of NW_023605083.1, forward strand.
CCCACTCTGTCTCTGAAGGGTCCTCTCACCCTTCCGCATCTCTGACCTGTACCCCAGCTCTTGTAGAGATAAATCTTAAAAGAAAAAAAGGGGGGCCTCCCTGGTGACTCAAGGGGTTAAGATGCAACCTATGAAGCTATCCGCAGCCACTGCAGCACGAGTTCGATCCCTGGCCAGGGAGCTGCCCACGTGGCGTGGCAGACCTCTCCTGACTCACCCACTGATTCCCTCAGCAGTGTATTTCAGTCACTCTGTGTGTTCTGCTCCCTACTCTGTCTCTGGTGAATCCTCTCAACCCCCATACCTCTGGCCTGTACCCCAGTTCTTGTATGCATAAATAAATCTTTAAAAAAAAGATCTGGATATAAGAACAAAACCATACAGTATGTGAAAGAAGACATAGGGAATACACTGCAGGACATCTACCACAAAGATATATTTGGAGGTTCAACCCCAAAAGCAAGGAAAAAGTAATAAACAAATGGGACTACATCAAATTAAAAAGCTTTTGTTCCTCAAAAAAAGCTATCACTAAAACAAAAAGCTAAGCTACAGAATGGGATATTTGCATATCACACATCTGACAAGGAGCTAATCTCCAAAATTTACCAAATTCTTATACAATCTAACAAGATAACAAACAACCCAATCAAAAAATGGCAAAGGACCTAAAAAGACACTCCTAAAGAAGACAATCAGGGCCTCCCCAGTGGCGCAATGGGTTGAGCGCCAAGCTATATAGCTGTCCACAGCCTCTCCAATGCAGGTTTGATTCCTGGCCAGCCAGAGCAACCCACATGGCGCAGCAGACCTCTCCTGTCTCACCCATTGCTCCCCTCAGCAGTGTATTTCAGTCAGTCTGCCTGTTCTGTTCCCCACTCTGTCTCTGGTGAATCCTCTCACCCTCCTGTGCATCTGACTGTACCCCAGTTCTTGCATAAATACATAAATCTAAAAAAAAAAAAAATGACGATCATACGACCTAGAAACATGTGAAAAATTGTTCAGTATGACTTACTATAAGGTAAAGGCAAATCCAAACCTCAATGATGTATCATCTCACCCCTGTGAAACTAGAAATAAAGAACTGAATACACAAATGTTCATGAGGTTGTGGTGCAAAATGAACTGTCATCCACTGTTAATGGGAATATTAGTGTAGCTCCTGTGGAAACCAGTATGGATATTTCTTAATAAAAATGGAGGGGCTTCCCTGGTGGCACAAGAGGTTAAGTCTCAGCACTCTGAAGCTATCCGCAGCCACTGCAGCCTGAGTTCAATCCAAGGCCAGGGATCTGACCTACATGGTGCAGCAGACCTCTGCGGTATCGCCCACTGCTCCCCTTAGTAGTGTATTTCAGTCAATCCACCTGTTCTGCTCCTGTTTCTGGTGAATCTGCACACCCCATGTACCTCTGGCCTGTACCCCAGTTCTTGTATGCATAAATAAATAAATCTTAAAAAAAGAAAAGAGGGCCTCCCTGGTGGCACAGTGGGTTGAGCACTGCACTGTGAAGCTGTCTGCAGCCTCTCCCAGCTGGCCAGGGAGAAACCCACATGGCGCAGCAGACCTCTCCTGCCTCGCCCACTGCTCGCCTCAGCAATGTCTTCAGTCTGTCTGCCTGTTCTGCTTCCCGCTCTCTCTGGTGAATTCTCTCATTCTCCCGTGCCTCTGACCTGTACCCCAGTTCTTGTATAAATAAATAAATCTTTAAAAAAAAAAAAGGAAATTTTGTATGATCTGGTAATACTTCCATTAGGTATTTCTCCAAATAATATGAAAACTCTATTACAAAAAAATGTATCTATACCTATGTACATTGAAGTACTGTTCACAACTGCCAATGCAAGGGCACCAACCTTCAACAGACAAATGGGTGAAGAAATTGTGGTACACATACTCAATGAACTACTACACAGTGGGATATATACTTAATGAAATACTACACAACTGTGAAGTGAAGATGAAATACGGCATTTGGGACAAAATGGATGGACCTTGAGGTAATCATGTTAAGGGAAGTAACTCAAAAAGTAAAAGACATATATCACAGTTTCACTTATTTGTGGAATATAAATAACAAAAAAAAAAAATACACAAGCTAAGTAGAGTGGGAATAAATCTATGTCAGTTAAAGAATATAATGGTTGCTAATGGAAGTGGTGGTAAGGAGGAAGGCATGGGGAGGGAGAAAGATGGGATATGGGCACCGATGGTTTGGTGGAAGGTGAGTACAACATGTACACACAAGGTAGAGCAAAAATGTAACCCTCAATATTAAAATAGTTTTAAGAAATAAATATTGCTTGTTAAAGGTTACGCACTACAAATAAGGCAGATATTAAATACTATCTATAGAAAACCAGTTAAGTACTGTTGTAGGTTACAAAAGATGCTCATAGGACAAAGTTAAACCTATTCATCATTCACAATTTGCTCTGATGAACCTTTAATCATATCAAGATCTAATTACCTTAAAATGGGAGTTATAATGAAGTCGGAGAGGCTCATCTCAGACATGAAGATTTGAGTAGATTGGGAGAGAATGGTTCAAAGTTTTGAAAAGACAGATCAGAGCCCAGAGGAAATATACTCTAAAGTTCTTGAAAGAAATTAGTCTTGTTTGGTCCCTCCAGGGCCTAGCCCAATCAATGACCAAAGGAAACAGCACTTTAAAAAATTTTGAAGGAATTGTTTAGTCACTACCATACATGTAATTTTGCAATCTTCAATGGATTTTCAGCAGAAAAAATTGAATTGCATGTAAGATTGTCTGGCCTGAGTAACACATTAATATAATTTCTTTCTCCTCATGGATTTACATTTTTGATTAAAACTCTAGCTGAAGTCAGCATATGGGTGTCTGAGTAGTTTAAAACACTGGAAATTGTGGATCATTTTGGTTCAGTCAGTAGAAATTGCCGTATTTGGTACACAAAATTCGATCCAGTGTTTGGTTACCACATACCTGTTTTAGTCATTAAATCTTAAATAAACAAATAACATAATCAAAATCAAAACAAATTCAGTGTCAAATTTTATAGAATTTCGTTTGACTACTCAGGAAGTAATACACTGGCCATAGAAAAGGCTATTCATATATAGAAAAGGTTATTCATAGTACTCCTAAGGGAACTCTGAGGAAAATCTCATCACCAGAACAGTACCTTTTCCCCTGCAACCTGATGTCAATGACAGATGACCACATACAGGTGATCGGAAATGCAAGAAAAGGGTAAGACAAAAGTTGAGTATGGCTACACATCTAGGGCCCTTTTGGACATAGGAATCCAACTGATTTGGTTCCATTCTAACCTGCTCTTTCTTGGTCAAAGGTAAAACTTCAAAGATTTCCACAAATACCTATTTGGGTCTGAGAGAAAGGATGATTTATCAGCTATGGGATGACCTTGTTCTCTCACTCTTTTTTTCCCACCAGATAAGATGTCTAGCAGAGGTATTTCTCAGGGCCCTAAATTCTTTTATTTCAGTACTAAAAGGACAAAGAAAGCCACTGTTAGGCCAACTGGGACACAAAGCAAAGTGCAACTCCTCATGGCAGAACAGACTTTATCTTGAGCTTTAGAATTTATTCCCATGTTTTGACAGATGAAGATCCGTGTTTATTTCTCCATCCATTAAGCGTAAAAGAAATAATTCCCTACAATTATATTTTTAGGTATCTAGAACATGTCCTCCTTAAAAGATGACAGTTCTGTATAGAAAATAGTTAAAATACCCAATGTGCCAAAGTTAGCATCCTACAAATTAGTCTGTCTATAATGTGTATAAGATTTATCAAGCTAAAGGAAGGGAATAAAGAGGATGAGAGTAACAGTAGTTTGACTTTGACGTGACTTCTTAAATTCCATTAGAATATATCAACTGAACTTAATTTATCCACAAAGAAAGGTAACACTCTTTCGGCAACATTACTGAAGTCTTACTAAAGATAATACCAAAGTATTATTCAAGAGACTAACTACCTATTCCACTGTATCTTGTGGAATAGGTAGCAATCTTAACACACATTTTCTTGTTTAAAAAATGGAGAATAAAACCATTAAGAGACTAAAAATAAAAAGTAAGTTATAGTAAACTAAATTTTTCCTACAGTCTTCCTAGAGATAATATTCAAATTCAATTAACAAATTATAAAACTGTACCCAAAGAAAGCCATGTACCATATCATAAATTTATTATAGGTGCAATGCTCTTACTTGAAACTCTCAGGACAATGTTTTTCACAAGTTAAGTTTTTTTCAATTTAGAGAAGCAATGATACCCAGAGTAAAATATAGGGCAGCATCTTGTAATCAAATATAATATTTTGGCAATAAGAGGTATGAACAGGCACACTAGAATAAATGAATACATGTCAATTCTAGTTATATTTTCATATTTCTGATATTATGCAAAAGAGATAATGGGCCTGTGGTAACATTAGCATGAGATATAGAAACAAAAAGTCTTTTACCCATGATCCTAGATAAACAGGCAGAAGGGGGTCTTTCCTCTGCTGAAGAAAGAAAATGGCCATCAGGGCAAACACATAAGGTGGCAAACCTCCTTCTTCAGGGCGATCTATACTGCAAAGCTACAAAAAAAAAAAAAAAAAAAAAAAAAAAAGAGGATAAGCATTTTTGTGTACCAAATTGTTATGGACACAATGTGGTCTGAAATCTGTAACTGTATTCCTGTCTGTGCAGCATATGATAACAAAATACCTCAGTGACAAACTGTAAAGCTTCCTTATATACTTTTGCAGCAACCACAAGTTATGACAGCATTGATTTCAAATACTAATCTTGTTAACTAAACTTACTGGGATAGGGCTATAAAATAATGTTTGCTATTTTATATTGTGGTAGCCACAATAAACTCATTCACTTGGTTTTAACACTTGCTAATGAACTTAAAATGATGGTTCAACTCTAACTACAAGTCAATTGGCTTTGTTTATTGGTCCCTTCATCCTAATAAACTGCCTTCAAAATGCATTCTTTGGTCAGGCAGGTGATTAGAGCACAGAATGCAAGCAAACTCATGAGCACTAACATAAGTAACAACTTCAAAAGCACTCCTTAATGAAAGAACAGGAGGTGGCTTTTAAAAGATGGCATATTGTAATTATCAATTTACCCATTTAAGAGTGGGGCATTCTCTGGTCATCCTGAACTCAAGCAAGAGGAACTATGCGTTGTTATTGCCAAACCTTAAAAAATCAGTAAAAGCAGAGACTTTTCTCTATAAAGTACTTACAGAGGATTTCAATTTAATAATCATGATGGGACCTTACAATTTGGGGGAACACTAACTATTCTAAAGTTTGTTAGAGCACTTCACAGTTGAATACTAGAACATTATGAAAATATAAGCAATGCTATTACAACTTTTACTCTTTTGGAGTGTCTGGGTATGTTATTAGAAATGATATGAAAAGTTTTTTCTCAAACTTTCTTGTGCCAAATGAGCACCTAGTTAAACTGCAAATTCCCAAGTCATATCCTTTGGGATCTGACCCACAAATCTGATTTTTATTATGCACTGTAAGCCATTTGGACCTTTGAGTAATACTGTAAACAGTGAAACAAATACAAAATTTTCCTTCCTGTACACACGAAAATTTCTGTTCCAATACTCAGATTCCTACTTTCTTGACATCTAAAAATACACAACCAATGTTTAAGATCAAATTAACTATGTAAAAGTCAAAGCTCACTACTTTATGCCTTCATAGAATATATTCATGAATTTAAAGAACCCAAACCTACCTTGGCCCAGTACCTAAATGCAATCACCAAAGGAACCAGTTTTGACTCTAGCTTTCCAAGGGCAGTTAAATGATTTGTTGTCAGACAAGCATTTTCATTTCCTGCACTCACTTTACAAAGCAGACCACTGTGGGTGTCGGGAATGGGAATGAAAATGAGAGAGAAAAAAGTGTTACACAGTTACCAGCTCTTTTATACTAACTACCTAATACTAATAATTACCTGAAAAATAAAAATAAGAAAAAAAAAAAGCACTAAATCTTTGATTCATTTAAGAAGTTGGATTTTTAAAAGGTATTTTCTGAGTTTACTTTTCCAGAAATAAAACTTTGTGTTTTCATAATATTGAAATTATTTGGGGGAGGGGGGAAGGGGGGTGAAATGCCAACAAGAGAATACTATAGGATGTTTCAAATGGGAGCCATGAATTCATCTTTGTCAGAGTAAAAGAAGGAACTGGAGGAATCTACCTAATAAAGAATAATAGCCTATAAACCACCAGTTTATGGTGATGATGGCAATGGTTCTTGAAGGAGGGAAAAACGCATAGGGTAACACACACTAATTGTTATTCTACACTGCTAAAAACTCTGCTTAAAAGGATATTAAATAAAGGTGATTAGAGAAGTAACCAATTGATAAAGTTGTCTTTTACTGAGTAGAAATGAATCAAAATGCTACCTTCCTACATTATTTCCTTTGAATCTACTCTTATTTTAAAAAAATAAAGCCTCTTTCCTCTTGCATCAAATTCCAGGAGTATAGGAAGAATGACAGTAGAGCCTGTGAAACTAACTACATAAGGAGCTTATCATTCTAAAACTGGATATTAATAGCAAAGTACATATGGTTTTGGCAAGTTGACATTTAATATAAAAACAACTTAAATAAACAGACCTTTGTTTTTCTCTGCACACGACCACTGGCACCCTAGCATGGAAATCTGCATCAACATCAATAAAGGAATCTGAAGAAGGGAAAAAAAATTAAGTGGCTCCATTAAACCCTTGGTTAAAATAAGAACTAGATAAAGGACAAATATGAGTTGTGACTTGATCCAGTTTGGTCTTCGCAAAAACCATTACAATATAAAGCTCTGAGCTGACTTAAAAAAGAAAAGAAAGTGGTGGCGCAGCAGTTGAGTGCTGGGCTGAGAAGCTGTCCGCAGCCTCTGAAGCGCTGGTTCGATCCCTGCCCACCAGCGAGGGTCCCACATGGCGCGACAGACCTCTCCTGCCGCGCCCGCTGCTCCCCTCAGCAGTGTATTTCGTCCATCTGCCTATTCTGTTCCCCGCTCTGGAGAATTCTCTCACCCTCCCCCACTCCTGACTGTACCCAGTGCTTGTATAAATAAATAAGTTAATTAATTAAAGAAAAAGAAAAGAAAATAGTACATTTGAGAATCAAGTAATCAAATTTAAAACCCTTATTTTGCAAACCTAATTTTTCATCAGAAATGACTACATTGAATCACAGTATTTAAATTTTATGTGGATAACATAATTAGAAAATGAAAGGGACATTCAAAAACAAAATTGCTGCAAAGTTACTAAAAACTTGGGGTCAAAATATATATTGAATGAAAAGAATGCTTAAATGTTTAACAAGAAGGATACAAAAGATCTTTCAAATGACAAGAGAGTTTAATGAGGAAAATGTTTAATAAGTATAAAAAGTCATAGTGCTAAGCTGAACATTACTCTGGACAACTAGTAAACCTAACCTATAACAACTATTTATTAATTCACTAATCAGGAATGAATCGCACATATTTATCACTTATAAAGTCTAATTTAAACTGAATAGGGTCTCCCTGGTGATGCAAGGGGTTAAGCACAGCACTACGAAGTTATCCTCAGCTACTGCAGCACAAGTTCGATCCCCGGCCAGCCAAGGAGCAACCCACATGGTGCAACAGACCTCTCCTGTCTAGCCCGCTGCTCCCCTCAGCAGTATACACTTTGGTCAATCAATCTGCCTGTTCTGTTCCTCACTTTCGCTGGTGAATCCTCTTACCCCCCACACCTCTGGCCTGTACCCCAGCTCTTGTGTGCATAAATAAATGAATCTTTAAAAAATAAAAACCTGAATAAAGTAGGTTTTCCTTTAGTTTTACCGTTTAGAGTAAATTTCACATATTCTTCATCCTTTTAGTCTCAGTCCAGAACTCATTTAATCTTTATGTGCTGTGATATTACCAAGCTAAAGTTTCACTTATAAAATAGTTATTCTAGTAGAATAACTAAAAGCACTCCAATTAACTTGCTAATAATTTATAGGCATCTGCTTTGTCTTTTCTATTTAGATATTTCCCATATGAATTTAAAACATACTTCATATTTTCAAAGTTAGAGAATTAAGATATATTCAAATTAGAGACACAGGTAATCTTTAAGAGCAAAATGTGAAAAGAATTTGGTCTTACCACTGCTCTTTAAGCATTCTTGAACAAGTAAGAGAACATCTGGCTGACACATCTAGAAAATAAATCAATACATTAATTTATCAGTAAGTACTTTTGCTTCACTGTACATAGTCATCTGAAGTTATCCAAATTACCTAAAACTAATGGAACACCAAACAAGAATGAATGTGGGCAAGAAAGACTAGTACCATGAACTTGATTAACCAATTCTTGAGGTAATTGGTCTCTGGGCAAATCTCAATGTTGTGACTAGAAGCTGTCTAACTATGAACAGTATTACCTCACTCTGTAAAGCTATTTCCAAAGATAGCTTACTGGTCTCAGCTGGTTTTAGTCTTATCTTTATCTGATCTTTGCTCCAGGTAAAAACCAAAACCATTTAAAATGATTAGATCTAGTCATGCCCCTCCTTTAAAACTCTCAGTGGTTTCTTACTGTCCTTAGGTCAAATTGAAAGTGCCTTGACCTACAAGATGCTGCATGTTGGGACCCAGTTTATGGCCATCTTACCTTTGTTGTTCTCTCTCTTGGTCCCTTCACCAGAGCTATACACTCCTATCAGCTCTTTGCTAAGCCAAGCTCCTTACTAATTCAATGTTTGCAAATGATGCTCCTCCTACCTGAAACACTGTTAACCTCACCCATTTTTCATCTTTTAGAGCTCAGCTTAAATGTTCTCTATTCAAAGATGCCATCATGACTACTGAATCTGCACATTCCTTGTTGCCTTGTCACAGAACCTTGTTTCCTTGCATAGTTCTCATTGTAATTATATATATGCAGTTACCTATCTCCTTCACTAAGTATGAGTTCCTTGTTTGTTTTGTCTTCTAGAATCCAGTAGTGTTTGGCATATAATAGTGACTGAATACTGCTAAATGAAAAAGTGACATGAGGCCAAAATAACTACTATGCTAGTAAATTACTAATCAGAATATAGGGTGCAAGGAAAAGCAAAATCATTTGTTCAACAGACCACGTCGCTATAGCAGTCAAGGATGGCAAGGAATGAAAGGTCGTGAAATTGAACATCTGAGGGTGGGCCTCTGGCATCTGTATTTGTAACTAGCAATCCAGTCAAATGAGCATAAACCATATGCAAATGGGTCTGGAAATCATCAGTGGATAAAAAGGAAATCTACTCAAGTGCCTTCCAATTTTAAATTCTTACTCAACATACATTTGAATCATGTTTAAACCAGTAATCTAGTCTGGGTGTAGCTCTTCAAAAGCATTAATTATTTTAACGAAATAGGTATATAAAGGAGGGAATTCAGGAGCTAATTAAGCTTTCTGGTCATAACTTTTTATATGCCTACATTGTTTAAAATCTGAAATCTGGCCTCCCTGGTGGCACAAGGGGTTAAGCACTGCACTATGAAGCAATCCGCAGCCTCTGCAGCACGAGTTCAATCCCCGGTCAGCCAGAGAGCAGCCCTGGCGCAGCAAACTTCTCCTGTCTTGCCTGCTGCTCTCCTCAGCAGTGTATTTCAGTCTGCCTGTTTTGTTCCCCACTGTGTCTGGTGAATCCTCTCACTCCTCGCATCTCTGGCTGTACCCCAGCTCTTGTGTATATAAATAAATAAATCTTTTAAAAAAAAAGAAAATAAATATAAAATCTGAAATCCTTTCCTATCATTGAAAGCCTATTTTACCAAGAAAATCTAATTTTTTTAAGTTAACAGAACCTAAATACCTTCATTACATTGAGAATTAGAAAATCAGTGCTGGGTGCTGGTGAGGGGGCCTTCCTGGTGGCGCAAGGGGTTAAGCACCGCATTATGAAGCAATCTGCAGCCTCTGCAGCATGAGTTCAATCCCTGGTAGGCCAGGGAGCAATCCACATGGCACAGCAGACCTTTCCTGTCTCGCCCGCTGCTCCCCTCAGCAGTGTGGTTTGGTCAGTTTGCCTGTTCTGTTCCCCACTCTGTCTCTGGTGAATCCTCTCACCCCCCACATCTTTGGTCTGTACCCCAGCTCTTATGTGCATAAATAAATAAATCTTAAAAAAAAAAAGAAAAAGGAAAATCTGTGTTTAAGTAAGCATGAACCATCTACAGAGTAAAAAGTCAAAGTCTGTGGTGTAGTAAAAGAAATGCTGTAAAAGTCAAAGCAGGAAAGACATAAAAATAGAAACTTGAAGAAAAGAAGTTTCCACTTTTACAGCTGAACTGTCTTCAAATATCTAAAATAAAATCATTTGTAGCTCACAATTAAAAAAAAGAATTTCCATAACACTGTGAAAATTCAAACATTTTGTACTTACAATGGCTGGAAATTGAACGTCAATGTTTACATCTGAATTTTTGAAACCCAATCTGCTACATGATGAGCCATATAATCTCAGAGAACAATCTAAAAAAATTTAAATAAAGTCAGAAGTAAAGTAAAATTTCTCAAAAGTTATAACAAAACACTGTTATTTCAAAGATGGAATCATTGATTAAAACATCCCATAAAAGTAAAATTGTATTTTCACAATGTTTATAGAAGTACAATTTACACTATCTAGGAGCCTAAATGACCACTGATGGATTTTGATTGGATCAAGGTATGGTATATCCACACCATGGCATATTATATAGCTATAAAAAAAAGATGATATCAATATTTTGAACAAAATGTTAGGGATTTGAGAGAATTATGTACAGAACTGAGGCAACCAGAGCTGGAGGGTAGTAGGGAAGTGACCCAATGGAACATAGTAGATTTGGAACCGGTGGCTAAAACCAAAGACTGTTATAGGTGGTGCCCCCTGGTGAGGGTACTGGTGAGGATAGACAGCCCCAGGGAAGATGTGGGGGGAAAAAAAAAATCAGTATGGGTGGAGACTCTGATAAGAAATATAAGGGCTGCAATGCCTGGGATTTCAGCTTTTCCAGATCTTCAGGGAAAGTGGGATCAGTGATTTCTGCCCACACCATGCCTATCTTCCAGAAGTATGTTGTGGGCCTCTGAAGAATGTGGATAGGCTTCCAGCAGCCAACCTCAGAGAGGAAAAGTCGGGAGGCTTTGGAAGTGGCCAAGCAATTGAAACTGCTCATGGTTTGGCTGCTCTTACAGCCTGGAAAACAGGCAAAGACCCACAGCCAGGTGCCTTGCTGAGCTGCATGAATGTGGGCTACTTGTTGGGTAGTTTGGCCACTGCTGTTTTGAGTGTCACATGTCTGATGCTGTGCTGGGACATCTTGGCAGCTCCGTGAGCATCTCCTGTTGTGTTTTCCTCTGTCTTTGTGAGTTGGAACCTGGCCTATAGTCTGGCTGCCATGTGCTCCATGTCTGCAATGGCAGGAAGACATCATCTTGTGTTCAGGACTTCAAAACACTGGACACTGCTTCGGGTGAGGTAAACTGCCATTTTTGGCATCAGTGACTCTTTGCTTTTCCTTGGTTTGTTAAATAAATCCCATTATTGTTGTTCTCTGAACCTGAGTAGTCTTGCAAGCATGTGTGTGGGTGAAGAACTCAGATGGTGACTAGTAAACTATTTGGGCAGTGTCCTTGGCCAATTTTAGAGCCCTTTGCTGCCCTGTATCAGATTGTTGGGGCATTGATTACAGGCAGTGTGTTAAGGGATACATAAATAGAGGTTTCAAATTATAACTCACAGAGCAGACACAATGATGTAAACCTACTTTACCTCAATAAACATAAAAGAGAATTATGTGCAGTGAAAATGGACAAGGGGATAAGAGTTCCATAATTCCCCAATAATGCAGGGCATTTAACTTAAAGTACATGTAGATAGTACATTATTTTATAATGAAGGTAGGTTTAATGATAATGCATGTAAAAGTTTTTGTTTATTTGAGGGAAACAAGGAAAATAAAAACACACAAAAAATGAAGCGTTTCAAATCAACTTTAACTAGATGAAAATTACTAATGGTATGAAAAATGAAGAAACTTTAGGTAGTTAAGTAGATAAACAAATGTAGAAAATACCTGGTAACTTGTGTTGGAACACATTTTCCATCACATGTTTAATTTCTAGTCTCTGTTCCAAGTTCTCACAGTGTAAGCCAAATTCTTGTACCACTTTGTCAATGGCAACACCAATTGCATTTATCTGGGAGGGTGACGGCGGGGGTAGTGTTGTGAGCAACTCTTCCTCCTGCTTCTCCTTTAAGATCAATATTGAGTTAAAAATTACTCATACAGGCCTCCTTGGTGGTGCACGGATAAAAGTCTCAGCACTATCAAGCTATCACCAGCCACTGCAGCACAAGTTCAATCCCCAGCCAGGGAGGTGACCCACATAGCACAGCAGACCTCTCCTGTTTCAATTGCTGCTCCCCTCAGCAGTATTTCAGTAGATCTGCCTGTTCTGCTCCCCACTCTGTCTCTGGTGAATCATCTCACTCCCTGTACCTCTGGCCTAAACCCCAGTTCTTGTAAATAAATAAAATATATATTTAAAATAAATAAGTAAAAAATAAAAATTACTCATATAATTTTTATCTTCTGTGATTCACTGAGACAACATGTAAGGCAGAAACATCGAAATCAGTAATAAAAAACATTATTTGATTTATTATTACTGACATAAGGACATACACTTAGCTCTTACCAATGATTTCATTCTTTCTGATACTGTCCTTAAGAAAATTCATGAAACTGCCTAGCAAAACGTATCTGGCTAGCATAAAATGTTTGGGCTAAATAAATTCAATATAAATGATAAAGTTGGTCCTCTCTGGTGGTGCAAGGGGTTAAGCACCGCACTATGAAGCAATCCCAAGCCTCTGCAGCATGAGTTTGATCCCGGGCCCGCCAGGGAGCAACCCACATGGTGCAGCAGACCTCTCCTGTGTTGCCTGCTGCATCCCTCAGCAGTGTATTTCACTTAGTCTGCTTGTTCCGTTCCCCACTCTGTCTCTGGTAAATCCTCTCACCCTCCCGCATCTCTGGCCTGTACCCCAGCTCTTGTATGCATAAATAAACAAATCTTTTTTTTAAAAAAAAAAAATCAATGAAGTTATTAAAAATCACAGTTCTTAAGAAGTTACAAAGATAGGGCCTCTCTGGTGGCACAAGGGGTTAAGTCTCAGCACTATGAAGCCATCTGCAGCCAGTGCAGCATGAGTTCAATCCCAGCCAGGGAGCTGACCCACAAGGCAAAGCAGACCTCTCCTCTCTCGCCCGTTGCTCCCCTCAGCAGTGTATTTCAGTCACTCTGCCTGTTCTGCTCCCCACTCTGTCTCTGATGAATCCTCTCACCTGCCATTCTGCCACACCTGACCTACACTCCAGCTCTTGTATGCATAAATAAATAGAAATATATAAAAAAAAAAAGAAAGTCACAAAGATAGTAACAACTTACAGGTAAACCTTATTTGTTTCGGTTACATTAAGCTTACCTTAATGTTTTTCTTGTGCCTCTTCTCTTTGATGTGCTTATGGGCAAATGCAATGGATTCAATTAAAACATCACAAAGTCTGCAGGTGTACTTTGCTGTAGGGTAGTTTCGCGGTCGCTGTAATTTGAGATTTACAGACATAAATATTAATCCTCGAAGGTACAGGTAAAAATTATCCAGAAAATAACTTCCCCTTCATTTTACAATTATCATCATCACTATCCTAACAGTTATTTTTATTTGAGTCAACTTTTTAACTAGTAATGCTGAAATATGAATAAGCAAAACAGAGTATTTAATTCATTAAAGCATGGATTCTTAATTAGTAATAGTTTAGACCAAAATCAAGATTTTACCCTTTTTAGCCGGTCAATGCAATCTCTTTTCAATCGCTCTTCAGCCTGTTGTAAGCCCAGTAGCTCCTTGGTTGAAAGCACAGATTCATCGATCACAGGGCCTTCCAAGTCTCCCTCCTGTTCACTTTCCTCATTTTTAGTCCTTCGTGTCTTCCTAGGTCTGGACCTCTGCTTCTTGTTTTCTTAAGTTAGGGGGAAAATATTATTAGCAATATTGAAATAATACCGCTCCTGAGTAAAGAGCAGAATTTACAAATTTGTTCACTAAATCATGCAATGTCTGAATGAAATCTGAATATAAACCAAAAGAAAGATCGTTCTTCATGGATAAAAATGCTTGAATACACATTAAACACTTGGGCACACCAAAACAAAATCAGCATTTTGGAAAAATGTGAAAAGAATTCTACTTCCATCATAAAATTTAATTTTATCATCTCTTTCTGGTACACTACTAGACACACTCAGGCAACAGTAAAAATTATCACACACAAATACACCTGTAATTTTAAGACACCTAATATAATGCATAATGAAAATGACTCTATATATATCCTTGTATACCTGTTAAGAATACCTATTATTCTAACAAAAACTATCCACATTTGCTTTAATTTTTTATATGTGAACAACTTCAAGAGGGCAAATAAACAATATACCTCTGGAGAACACAGAAATCAGCTATATTCTTGTCTGGAGTGAAAAATTCGTCACTGAATTGTAAATCTAGCCTTCAGTAATTGGGGCTTCTCTTGACATTAATACCAAGAAGTACATACCAAAATTTCATTTACTGAAAACAACTATTTTCCCTTTTTCTTTACTTTCATTTCAGATTCTTTGAATGACCTGTACACTAAGAACATTTCTTTTTTTTTTTTTTTTTTAAATTTTTTTTAAAGATTTATTTATTTATTTATTTATTTATTTGTTTGTTTATTTATTTATACAAGCACTGGGTACAGTCAGAAGCGCGGGAGGGTGAGAGAATTCACCAGAGCCAGAGCGGGGAGCAGAGCAGGCAGAAGGACCGAAGTACACTGCTGAGGGGAGCAGCGGGCGGCAGGAGAGGTCTGCGCGCCATGTGGGATCCTCCGCCGGTGGCCGGGGAGCAGCCGGGGATCGAACCGGCGCCGCAGAGGCCGCGGGCAGCTTCGCAACCCAGCGCTCAACCGCTGCGCCACCGGGGAGGCCCCTAAGAACATTTCTAAGGAAAAAACAATTAGCAGTTGAAATAAAAGCTTCTACTAATGAAAGTTCTAAGTACAAACTAATTCATTTAATAAACTTTGCTATAAGTTCTATAAATCCTTAATGATAAATCTGACAGGTCTATTCCTTTTTAAAAAACTTATAAGTGAGACCTCTCCCGACTCACCTGCTGCTCCCCTCAGCAGTGTATTTCAGTAGACCCACCTGTTCTGTTCCCCACTTTGTCTCTGGTGAATCCTCTTACACCCCCCTCATCTCTGGCCTACAGCCCAGCTCTTGTATGCATAAATAAATAAATCTTCAAAAAAAAAAAAGTCTTTTATTTCACAAGATAGTAAAACAGAAACATATTTCTTTCTTAACTCCTCCTCTCTTATTCCAAAATAAATACTTCAAAAATAACTGTATTTGCTGTAATTTTCTACAGTGACTTCAATTTCTCTCCAAAGAGTACAATGAACTCCTTAATGTTGTTACAGAGAAAAATGGAGGCCTGAGGAAGATGATGGGGGCAGTTAACATTTCTGAGCATTTTATTAGGTGACAGATGCAACTGAAGCACTCTATGTGCATTGCCTCTTTTAATTACTATAGTGATTCTGTCATGGATGCTAATATTATCCCTATTGTACAGATGGGGAAAATACTGGTCCAAGAAAAAAAGTAACTTATCCAAGGACACACGACTAAGTCAATGATCCAAAACACAGAAAATGGTTAGAATTCTGAAATTCAGTCTTCTATTTAAATCATATTAAGAACTGAAAAAAAATCTTACATCTCTTTGTGTAGCATACCCATTCACCACGTAGAATACACCAGAATCAAAAAGGTAATATAAACTTCTGAACTGAGTTCAGAGGCCTGCATGATAAAAGTCATATAAAACATCATTGGAGGGAATCTTCGAAGGCAAAGCTGGATATTGTTCAAAAAACTCCCACAATTTACTTACAGGAACAATATCTGGCTCAAGCTATGGTTGTAGTAATATGAATTCTCTCTACACAGCATTCCAAGTTTCCCATACTTTATTTGCATATGGCCCATTATTCCACTCCCAAAGGACATGCATATGAGTGGATGTTTTCCAGTTAAAATCATTATGCATTGTGCCAGTTAAAAGCATTGTACCAAATACATTAAGTTGGCAATCTAGGATATATGAAGGATGAAGTAGGAGAGGTTGAAAAAAAGGAAGATTGAAAAAAAGGAAGTAGTAAAACACAAAGCAACTCTAAGATAATTTTCCCAAATCATTTAATAAAATCCTTCCTTATTAAGTGCCTTTAAGACCTTTTTTAAGATCCTTGGAATACCCTGGGAAGTTTATACCTAGACTCTCTCCCTACAGTATACCAAATTTCACTTTTTTCTTTAGCAAGATTTTCAAGAGATAGAGCCAAATAGTACCCCCTCTTAACAACTGTGAAACACACCTGTACATCATACAGAAAAAATATGGGATTTTTTAGAGCACCACCAATAAAAACACATTAAAAATGTATTTCTTGTTCTAAAGCACTTAAAGGCAACTACAGAAATTGCTTTATATGAACAAGTAAGAGTACATGTAAGAATTTTTAGAAAAAAAAACACAAACTGAAAAGCCCAGAAATGAACAATGATTATTCAGTGACACTGTCAGATTCCAGGCCCAGGGAGCCTGAAATTAATGGCCAGAATAACTCAATACCTTAGTACAGTTTCACTTCCTCATCTACCACTCTGCACAAACAAGTCTGGATAAATTTAATCCCTTTTTGGTGCAACTGCCTGCTTTGCAAAATTATGATTCTACCTTTGATTAACATAAACTGCTTCAGACAATTCCTTCAAGTTCTTCCTACCTTGAAAATTTACTACCTAAATGCTCTCCCTATGGTTTGATTCCATCATAACTAGAAGAAATTTTCTTTCGCTTTTCTTACCTTAAAAATATAAGACCTTTTTTCTCATTTAATTCTAACCATCACAAGACTAAATAACTTTTTCCCATAAGTTAAATGTCAGGTCACAAATTCAAGTACACGTAACACATACTTATACGCTAGCTACCATGAGGTAATAGGAAAAGCATCTCTGGGGACCTAGAAGGTACCAACATTGCTGAGATGCATTTAAATACTAAATACTTCAAAAGTGCTCAGTAGTTCACAATCCGTTTTTTATGGTTACTAAAAAAGGCTTAGAGCCAATAAACTTAAGAGTTTGTTATCCCAAGTATTATTTTCCACCATAAGTTGCATTTTCAGGCTAAATATAATTTTATTTTCCTTTAAATTTATGGCTTCATTCATTTCAGTAATTATTGTTTACTACGTAAGTTATTTTCCCAATTATAGAATTCATTACGACATGGATAATCTACTTTCACCTTTTGGGGGAAAAAGGGTGTCAACGATTACTTTGGGGCAATTATTACATACTGAGCACTTAAAAATGGGTTTTGGTTTTAATTAAATCAAAAGGCAAGCTTTTATCTGCATTTCTGACTTGAAACTTAAATGTTTCTCAATCTTTGTTAGCCATGCTTTTTTTTTGTTTGTTTAAAGATTTATTTATTGGGCCTCCCCTGGTGGTGCAGTGGCTGAGCGCTGGGTTGAGAAGCCCGCAGCCTTGCAGCTCTGGTTCGATCCCCTCTGGCCAGTGAGGTCCCACATGGCACGACAGACCTCTCCTGCCATGCCCGCTGCTCCCCTCAGCAGTGTGTTTTGTCAGTCGGCCTGTTCTGTTACCCACTCTGGCTCTGGTGAATTCTCTCTCCCTCCCGTGCTTCTGACTGTACCCAGTGCTTGTATATATAAATCTTAAAAAAAAAAAGTGTTCTTTAAAAAAAAAAATTATTTATTTATGCATACAAGAGCTGGGGTACATGCCAGAGATGGGGGGGATGGGGTGGTGAGACAGAGTGGGGAACAGAACAGGCAGACTGAGTGAAATACACTGCTGAGGGGAGCAGAGGGCAAGTCAGGAGAGGTCTGCTGTGCCATGTGGGTTGCTCCCTGGCTGGTTTGCTCCCTGGCCAGCCAGGGATTGAACTCGTGCTGCAGAGGCCTCCTTGGATTACTTCATAGTGCAGTGCTTAACCCCTTGCACCACCAGGGAGGCCCTGCATTGCTTCCTTTTCAGAAGCATAATCTTGAACTACTTTCCTCTGGAGATTGATGCGCCAACCAAAAGATATTATCCCTCTGAAGCAGGAAATATATGCAGTGCATGTATTTCTAAATCAAGCACTTTTATTTTTTAGCTTTATATTCTATTGTTCATTTTATGGACCCATTCATTATTCCATATGAAATAATAAATAATTTAGAAAATAACATACACACTACTCAGAAACTATGGTACAGTTCCTCACAAGCATCAAAGAGAGATGTTTACAAAAGCAAAATAAGTCTTATGGCAAAGTTAACTTTTAAAGGGACTGACATATGCAATGTGTTGAAGTTTCTAATATCATGATTACTAAAGTCCTTAAAAATATAAATAATCAGAAGCTATGAAATGGATCTACATTGCTGAAAATAATTAAACTCATTTAAAAAGAAAAGACATTGCTGACTTTGGGGTTGTAACTTGCCAAGTAGGAACATATTACCAGGGCTTCCAGCTTCCATCTCTGATGTGGCTTCTAGGCTTGTTAGATCTTTATGAAACAGCCGTCTCATAGTTCTGCAGCCTCTTCCCTCTTGCCACCTATAACCATCTTCATTTTCTTGAACAGGGTCTCTTCTTGGTCGGTTTAAAAAAGGAATTCTAGGTCCAGGTTTGAACTCTCTCCAACTGTCTGAATTACCAGGAAGCTCATCAGGTAGCCATCTCTTGCTCTGATCTTTGTGGTTATCATTTATCCAAGCTGGTTGACTGTAAATTGGGTTTTTAAATGCATATGGATTGCTGGAAACAGCAAATGGTCCTTTTCTGGGGGTATTCCCATAGTTTCCTGGTGTTATTTTCTTTCTGGGAAGGCCTTTTTCCACTTTACTGCTATGACCTTTAGCATAATCATCCATTATTAAATAATCTTGTTGGAGATGACCCCTTCTGAAATCCTCCTCATCTATAATCCCTCGGTCTTTAGCACGCTTCACAAAATAAGGTTTTGCAGCATCTCCCATGGTCTTTTAAGTTCAATTTTCTTACTTTGCACCTGAAAGGCATTTTAGGGAAACTTCAAACTCAAGCAAGAATGTCATACCAAGTATACAAAATACCGCACATTTATTGCGCACATTATCAAAAGCCTGTAATTCTTTTCTAGCCTTTTCTTAATAAAATAAATTCCAATCACACTCCCATAATCAGCATAATTAGACGAGAAGTTAAGAGATTTAGTCCTAAATGCTTCATAGATATTAGTACTATTTCACGCGAAGATTAAAACTGAATAAGGGAAGCTCCCTATAGTCTATAGAATTGTAGCATAAAATGTTACACCCAGTAGATCGCCTTTATGACAAAGGTATCTCTTCAAAATAAACCGTCACCCCAAGCCCATACATACATTCACAAAACTCTCGAATCTTTTTTTTTTTTTAAGCTGCCAGTTACTTTTAAGTGTTACACAAAGTAACCCATACTTTTTGGGAACACAGTAGATCTCCACTCAGCTCCTCTTCTATCCCTTCTTACCCCGGGGCCTTTGCTTCCTTAACACTATCAAAAACGACAGGCTTCGCTCGCTAGGGGTACGAAGGAGATGGGCTCCGGACCAAGGCTCCGCTCTAGTCATAGGGGCGGGGTTTACCACCAAAGAGCAACTACTGCTAACCTCCCCACTCTCCAACCCCAAGCAAGTTTGATGCCTTCAAGAACCGCGATTCTCCGTGTTCGATCTCCATCTGATCGCCCATCCCGATCTGCCTCAGTTTCCACCCTTGGTGCAGGCGGCAAAAAAAGGGGGGGGGGCCAGCAACTACTGGCCACCGAAGGGAGATCAGGAAGCAGGAAGTGACCTGCCTCCTCGATGGGGTTCCGGGGTTCCCCCGGCGGCACCGGGGCCGGGACGACTGCCTCCATCCAAACCTCTTTTTCGGCCCCGACAGTGTCTGACACAAAGTGAAAACGCGGAGTCGAACCCGAGAACTCAGTCCCCGCTGGCTGGGGGGCTCCCAGTCCTCGAAACTGGGGAGAGGAAGCCGGCGAAGAACTGAGTCAACGTATCTCCCGGCCCCGACCCGCCCTCTACTCCAGAGACCCGGGAGCCCACCGAAGACCCACCCCGGAGGCAAGCCCGGCAGGAACGCAGAGAGAAGGCGCCCGGCAGCACTCACCACGGCCGCCGCGATCCTCCGCCTCTTCCTGTCCCGGCTGGGCTCCCTCTCCGGGTTTTCCCTCGGCCCCACTTCCGGCGCTCAGCGCTGTCTCATTGTGCGCGATTGGGAGCCGCCGGCGTCCCCGCCCCAGCGCGCCGTCGCGCACGCCGGAAGCGCGCTCCGCGTCCGGGGCCGTCCCCGCCCCGCCCGCTGCCCTGGCGCCGCGCGCGCCCCTCCCCCTGGGATGGGGCGTGGGGTTTCGGCGGGGCTCCCCGCGCCCTGCCCACTCGATGGCCGCCGACACTGCGTGGGGTGCTTCACTTTCCCTGGCTCTGGAAGTGCGGGGGCGTGGGGAGAAGCCTCGGTGCGGCCGCCAGCCCCGGTCAGCGCGAAGGCTGGGCTTGGTGCGTGGACGCTGCTGCTGGGCTCCGGGGCGAGCTGAGCCTGCCCTGAGACCCCCGCGCGCTGGCTTGTTTCCTGAGACTTGTTTCCTGAGACTTCCAGCTCATTGAGGTCTTAATTACCACCCTTCTAGAAATACCAGGGTTTAAGCACGCACTGTTCATATAGACTTCAGTGTGGCCAAGGGAAATGCTCTGCTTTTTTTCTTAGATTATATGCAAATTACTTTTGCTTTTTTTTTTAAAGTGTGATTTGAAGAATGTAATTGCAAAGAATGAAAGGGAGGGTCGTACTCAGGTTTTTGAACCATAGTATAGTATACACACCTAAAGGGTGGGAACCATCTTCCCTCTTTTTTTGCTTCTGAAAGCCTGGAGCAACTAGGGAACGCTGAGAAAATGACTTTTCATTTGAAGAGTATTTAAACTTAAATCCATGAGATTCTGTGAGGTTATGGTCCAAATGACTACGTAAGTACTGATTATTGCTGGGCACTATTCTGAGGACTTTACAAATATTAACGCTATCCTCACAACAACTCCTTAAGGACACTATCCTTCTATTTTTAGGATGAAGTAAAATAAAAAGTCTAAAAATATGAGTTATCTTATGGTGAAAGAAATGGCACTGTTACAGGGCAGCCCCGATACAAAAAATGGGATGCCTGACTATGGGTCCTCACCACATGCTTAAAAGGACTTATCAATACTCTACTGCAGGCACACGCGAAGGTTAATAAAAGGTTTATTTACAAGGGAAGGGGAAATGAGGAAATGTATAGCTCAGGGAGAAAAGTGGGAGACAAAGTTTTAAATGAGTCCTACCCGATCCGCCGACCTGGAAGACCTGGAATCCCAAATGGCACTGTGAGAGCTGCAAGCCAGGGGCCTTGAAGCCAGGAGGTGAGTCAGAGAGCTAGCCCCTCCCCCAAGGCCCACGTGTTTGGTTTTTATACCAACCCTGGCTGCTTAACTCCACCCTCAGGTCCTAGCAACCCTTTTGGTGATGATGGGATTTGTCTTTCCCAATGTCTTGATGGCCTTGGTCTGGAGTGGGGGTGGAGTCCATAAATCCTGCACGGAATTAGCTCAGGACATCCTTTCCCCCTAACAGCACTATTGGAATCCACCCCTAATGATGCTGAGTCTGTTCTTAGCTACTGTCTATACAACTATTGAAGTGTTTTAAAACATGTCCATACTATTTGGGTGTAATGTCTTTACTAGATACTTTAGTTCTGAAAATATGTGAGAATCAAACCAATAAGCTATAGGACAAAGGCAGACAGCATCACCACACCCAGTCCATTAATTGCTGAACGAAAGAACTGGTTTAGGAAAGTCCACCATTGTCTAGAGTTCTAGAAGAGCAGTAGAGACATTACAGGGCAGAATAAGGGGGATTCCAGGCCTGTTCTAAATGGGTTCTGCCATCTGCTGCATAACAATGAACATATACCAGTGCATAAGACCTTCAATGGAAAAGAACTTTAATAGAATTAGTGTGCAGTAGAGAGAAAAGAAAGAATGTAGTTTCAATCAAGTACTCAAAGTTACCCATCCCCTCGTGGGTAAATGCCCATCAAAAAGGTTTGGCCCAAA
The DNA here is from genome assembly GCF_014898055.3 of Talpa occidentalis. NCBI lineage: Eukaryota > Metazoa > Chordata > Mammalia > Eulipotyphla > Talpidae > Talpa > Talpa occidentalis. The sequence goes on from NW_023605083.1 coordinate 71,758,119, forward strand.
GCGGAACTGCTGAAGCCCAAAACTTGTCACAAGTTTATTGGCACTAATGGAGGACAGGATAGAAAACCTAAAGGAGGCATCACAAGACTAGAACCTAACTCACACAAAGAGGTAAGGGTAGAAGGGATTAGTGTAAGCCAGTAACCCAATTATAGAAACCAAGATCCTTAGGCATCAACGCCCAGGTCAGGAGGCCCAAATCCAGAAACTATCAGAGCACAGACCTGAAGGTGAAGATAATGGAGATTAAGGAACAAACCATCCACCCACAAAGATGAGCCCCTCCCTACCAAAAGAAGATTCTAAAACCTAACGCTGCCACCGCAATGAGGCAGCAGTCCTTTGGCCCACCTGTGACTATGCGGGTGCTTCTTTTCACCCACTCTCTCCCTCCACAGGGGAACAGCCTTCCTGCCTGCCGGTCACCTGTACTATGCCGGGACTTCTCTTCGCTGACCTTCCTCAGAGGAGGCAGCTCTCCTCAAGGCTACCCTCCTGGAACCATGCAGGTCTTTCTCAGCAAACCTGACCCTTTCGGGGCAGCTCTTCCTGCCTGCTTGTGTCTATGCAGTTGTACTTTACTTTTCTGTCCCTCTCCTAATAAACCTGTTCTTTAAATATAGCTACTGTCTCTGTCTCGTGGAGAAACGTGCTTGGAAACTCACCACATGCCGCTGAAAGGGGAGCTCTGGTGAAACCTTTCCCAGAGCTCGCATTCCAAACTCACTGCCTCCAAAAACTACATCAGCACCTTCTTGTGGGGACTCATAGGAAGGAGGGTACAAGAGGCCAGGCAAGTCTAGAAGGAAAAGAGCAAAATCCAAACCTAAGTCAAGATACAGGCTGTCATTGTCAGCCTTCACATGGGTCTCTCATCTGCATCTCACTCTTCCAAGTGTCTCCTGCCATGTGCCCAAGTCCCTGGTGTAAGCCCCAGACCAAGAAGCAAATGTGGCTTCACATGTCTTTCTTTTCCACGTGCCTCTCTTTTCCACGTGCCTCCTCCAAGTTTTCCCTCTCAAGTCCTTTTTTTTTTTTTTAAGATTTATTTATACATACAAGTACTGGGGTACAGGCCAGAGGGGTGGGGGATGAGAAGATTCACCAGAGACAAAGTGGGGAAAAGAACAGACAGATTAACTGAATTACACTGCTGAGGGGAGTAACAGGGGAGTCAGGAGAGGTCTGTTGCGCCATGTGGGTCACCTCCCTTGCCGGGGATTGAACTCGTGCTGCAGTGGTTGCAGAGCGCTTCATAGTGCTGTGTCTTAACCCCTTGCGCCACTAGAAAGATCCCTCAAGTCCTTTTTAGCTTCTCCTAGATGCTCTGTTCCACCCTTCAAATGGTGGGACAGGTAACTTGGAACTGATAACAGTGCCCTGTGGGCACTGAAGCTCTCTAAGGACTATGTCCAATAGAGTGCATACAGGTCACTCTCTGTGCGTTCCTCACCAGTACGCAAAATTGCAAGACCACTCAGTCTCAGGGAACAGTAGTGGGGTTTATTTAAAAAACAGGGGAAACAGAGTTCCTAAGGCCACAAGTGGCCTGCTATCTCACCCTAGAGTACACAGTGTTCAAAAGTCCCAAACAAAACGCCACTCCTCCATGAAGAAATCAGCCCTCCAACAATCACCTGCAGGTATGGCAGCAGCGAAGCAGCAGGTGGGATCCAAATCTTGATGCTAGTGTAGCCAGAGGTGTTCATAGATGGGGGCCAGTGAAATGATGCAGCAGCAGCCCACAGCAATGGGCCAATGGTCCGAATGAATAGGACCAGATGCTGGAGCAGACAGCAGTGGAGTTGAAGGTGAACAATTCAATAAAGAGCTCTTAGTGAGATTTTGCCCACAAGAACAGCTCACTGAGATACTAGATCCCGGCCTCTCTCTCTCTCTCTCTCTCTCTCTCTCTCTCTCTCTCTCTCTTACTATTTCTTTTTGCAATTTTGTTGCTCTGGGCTGCTGCTGTATCATCTCACTGGCCCCCATCTATGAGCACCTCTGGCTACACTAGCACCAAGATTTGGATCCCAAAAGGGCAAATGGCAGAATATATCCAAGGGTTAATATAAACACTATCCTGACAGTCAGACCTCCTGGATTTTGGAGTCTCAGATCTCAGCCCCTTTCCATCAGAAAGACATCTTAGAGGCCAGTGTAGCTTCATGGCCTTGACCCTGATTCTTTGTTGTTGATGGCGCTCATAAAACACTCCACCTCTCAGGAAGCTTGTGGGCATGAACAAGGTAATGGATGGGATATGCTTGGCTAGAGACTGCCACCTGACAAGACAAGAATTGTCATCACCGCCCTTCCCTCTCTTGGCTGGGATGTGGTCATTTCCGGCAGTGTCCCTGCTTTTGGATACACAGTACTCAGCATCTAGATGCTGTAGCAAAGACAAGGACTGTTACAGGGCATCCCCGATATAAAATGGGTTGCATGGCTGTGGGTCCTCACCCGCGCACTTAAAAGGGACTTAATACTCCACTGCAGGCATACACAAAAAGTTAATAAAAGATTTATTCACAAGGGAAGGGGAAATGAGGAAATGTACAACTCAGGGAGAAAAGTGGGAGATAAAGTCTCAAATGTGTCCTACCTGATCTGCCGATCTGGAATCCCAAATGGCACTCTGAGAGCTGGCCGAGAGCCACGAGCCCTGAAGCCAGGAAGTGAGCGAGAACGTGACCCCAAGGCCCACGTGTCTGGTTTTTATACTAAACCTGGCGCTTAACTCCACCCTCAGGTCCCAGCCACCTTCCCTTTGGTGGTGATGGAATTTGTCTTTCTCAATGTCTTGATGGCTTTGGTTTGGAGTGGGTGTGGAGTCCACAAAGCCTGTATGGAATTAGCTCAGGACATCCTTTGCCCCTAACAGGACTAGTGCAGGGAATTCTAGGGTGTGCCTGGCTCAAAGACTCCTTAGATACTCAAGCTTAGCTGAGTCTGAGCATGGGGTAAAGTGTAGTCTCAAACCCAGGGTTGCTGTCCAATACCCCACCCTCACCCACAAGGCAGGTATTGAATCTGGACCTGGGAAGCAGAGATGAACCAGAATGAGCAGCTCCTATGTTACACACAGTCGACACCGTGATTAGCCACCGAGATCCCCCTTCAGGGCTGAGGAGCCTCTGTACACCACCTGTAACTCCCAAACCTGGCTGCTGGAAATGCTTCAAGGGCAGCCCACATCCAATGTCGCCTCATTGGGAGGAGGGTGCCCAAACACCCTGGCCCTCTTGTTTCAACCCTGAACAACTCTGAAGGTCAAACCCAGCTTTATCATTCTCCGTGGAGTCTATTGAGGCAATTGCTATAACAGTTGTACTATAACTAGTACAACTAAAGTTTCTGTTCAATCCTGTTTCTTCCCTTCCTCCCCAAGTAAGTATTGATGTCAAGAATCCCCTAACAAAGTTCTTCATACTAAAAAAAAAAAAAAAAAAAAAAAAAATATTTTGGATGTGGGATAGGCTGGTAAAAATTTTCTCAATGGGGCCTCCCCTAGTGGCACAGGCAGTTGAGCACAGCGCTGTGAAGCTGTCCGTAGCCTCTGCAGCGCAGGTTTGATCCCTGCCGGCCAGGGAGAATCCCACATGGTGCACAGACCTCTCCAGCCGCCCGCTGCTCCCCTCAGCAGTGTGTTTCATCGGTCTGCCTGTTCTGTTCCCCGCTCTGGCTCTGATGAATTCTCTCACCCTCCCGCGCTTCTGACTGTACCCAGTGCTTGTATAAATAAATAAATAAATCTTAAAAAAATAGTTAAAAGTTAATAAAGATTTATATATTTGTTTTTGTGGGGGCAAGTTACTCTCCACATCCCCCCTTTTGTTTTGTTTTGGTAAAGATTTATTTATTTTTATACAAGAACTGGGGTACAAGTCAATGGCACGGTAGGGCGAGAGGATTCACCAGAGACAGAGCGGGGAGCAGAACAGGCCGACGGACCACAAGCACTGCTGAGGGGAGCAGCGGGTGAGACAGGAGAGATCTGCTTCGCCATGTGGGCATCTCCCTGGTGGGCCGGGAATTGAACCCTTATTGCAGGGCCTGAGCACAGCTTCACAGTGCTGTGCTCACCTCTCTGCGCCACTGGGGAGGGCCCCCTTTTTTGTTTTTATTCGAAAAAGTTTAGAGAATCCATTAGAACATTTTACAACAATAACTGTGGGCTATAGGAATACCAATGAGTGTCACGTGGGTTAACACCTGAAAGAAAAGTGGGGCCAGAAAGTTGACAAATAGCACAAGTGAGAACAAAATCCCATGTCTGTATAAGGGGAATGTCACACATTTTTGCCAGACTGTGAGTTACTTGATTGAAAAAAGGAATGACAGTCATAGTATCTCCAAACACGTTAAACACCCTAAGGACTGTATCAGCTATCTCATTGCCTTCAGATAGAGGATTGGGAGACTGGAATGACTACAAATGTGAGCAATAAAAATTGGGATGAAAATTAAGGAGAAATCAGAAAAACTTAATGTCACAGACATTTTTTGTATATTTGTAAGAGACTCATGGCTGAGTAGCTCATCTTACCCTTTTTTTATTTTTTATTTACTTTTAATTTTTTTTAAAGATTTATTTACTTATTTATACAAGCACTGGGTACAGTCAGAAGGGAGGGTGAGAGAATTCACCAGAGCCAGAGTGGGGAACAGAACAGGCAGACCGATGAAATACACTGCTGAGGGGAGCAGCGGGCGCTGCAGGAGAGGTCTGTCGCACCATGTGGGACCCTAGCCAGCCAGAGGGGATCAAACAGGCACTCCAGAGGTTGCGGGAAGCTTTGCAGCCCAGCGCTCAACCGCTGCGCCACCAGGGGAGGCCCATCTTACCCTCTTTTTAAGGGGAAAATCTAAGTTTTTTTGTAAAAGAACTTTATCAAGAGAAGTTTTGACATAAACATTAAAAGACAACTTTGCCAGGTTAATTATCACTTTTTTGTTGAATATCATGAGCTTTGTTTTTTTAAGTAAATATATTTAAACATAGAATAAAAGTATTAATACCCAAATTTATATCCATAAGGCTTGTATGTTTTGAATTAAATCATTAAATTTTAAACTAGTTTTTGTTTGCCAAAATTTTAGACTGCAATCCCAAAATTTGTTTTTTTAATTAGAATTTATATAGACGCCATTTATAGTTAGTCCTCTGAAGGTAAAGAGATCTCTTGATTTTTGTTTAAAATTTTGACCGTGTGTATTATTAATTAGTTATTTTAAATTTGTGAAGACACTGAGAAACTGATTAAATTTTAGTGTTTTTTGTAATTCCTAGGTAAAACATGTTTTAAATTCAAGAGTGACTTTTTGGCTTTAGCTTAGGTTTTAGTTTAAGTTTAACACATTCATTTAGCCAAGTTTTTATTTTTTTTAAAGTTAATTTTTAAAAAAAGATTTATTTATTTATATACAGGCCAGAGATGTGGGGGTGAGAGGATTCACCAGAGACAGAGTGGGAAACAGAACAGGCAGACTGACTGAAATACACTGCTGAGGGGAGCAGCGGGCGAGACAGGAGGGGTCTGTCCCTCCATGTGGGTTTCTCTCTGGCCGGCCGGGAATCGAACTCGTGCTGCAGTGGCTGCGGATTGCTTCATAGGTTGCGTCTTAATCCCTGCGCCACCAGGGAGACCCCAATTTTTTTTTAAAAAAGATTTATTTATATAAGCACTGGGTACAGTCAGAAGCGCAGGAGGGTGAGAGAATTCACCAGAGCCAGGGCGGGGAGCAGAGCAGGCAGAGGGACCAAGGTACACTGCTGAGGGTGGTAGCAGCGGCAGGAGAGGTCTGCGCACCGTGCGGGACCCTCGCCCGGTGGGCGGGGATCAAACCCGCTCTGCAGAGGCTGCGGCAGCTTCGCAACCCAGCGCTCAACCGCTGCGCCACCGGGCCCCATTTAGCCAAGTTTTTAATAGCCGTTTATATCAAGGAGGTTTTTGGGTTTTTTTGAAAAGTCAAGTCAAGTTTTTGTTTTTTTTTTTAAATATTTATTTATTTATTTATTTATTTATACAAGCACTGGGTACAGTCAGAAGTGCGGGAGGGTGAGAGAATTCACCAGACCCAGAGCTGGGAGTAAAACAGGCAGAAGGACCGAAGTACACTGCTGAGGGGAGCAGCGGGCCTGGCAGGAGAGGTCTGTGCACCATGTGGGACCCTCCCTGGCAGCCAGGGATAGAGCTAGCCCTGCAGAGGCTGAGGCAGCTTCGCAGCCCTGCGCTCAATCACTGCGCCACTGGGGAGGCCCTATATCAAGGAGGTTTTTAATGAGATAGAAGCTAAAGTCTTTACATAGAATAAGTGTCTAGTCTTAAAAATTACTAAAGACCTAGGGCTTGACCTACGGCTCAAGACCACAACAATTTTAAAGACAAGCAGTTTTTACTAACTTTTTTAGATAAGAAAATATTTTTGAGTTTTCTATTTTTAGGAAATGATTCTTTGGCTTAAAGTTGCCTTGGCTCTATCTCACTGAGACCATGTACATTTTTAAGACCCCCCAAAAATCACTTTTCCTTGAGGACAGGAGAAGAGATAGATTAAGATTTTTTTTTTAACAGTTTGCCCATTTCTAGACTTTTATCAAAATCTTAGTTTTGGGGCCTCACTGGTGGTGCAAGGGGTTGAGCGCAGCTCTGTGAAGCTGTTTGCAGCCTCTGTAGCACGAGTTCGATCCCCGGCCTGCCAGGGAGCAACCCACATGGTGAAGCACACCTCTCCTGTCTTGCCCAATGCTCCCCTCAGCAGTGTATTTCAGTCAGTCTGCCTGTTCTGCTCCCCAGTCTGTTTCTGGTGAATCCTCTCACACCCCACATCTCTGGCCTGTACCCCAGATCTTGTATGCATAATTTTTTTAAAAAAAAATTAAAAAAAATAGCAATTCTGAATATTCAAAATTGAGCAGTTATGAGAATTTTAAAATCTAGAAGCTTATTTCTTCAATATAAGGGTGCCACATATAACCCTGTGGTCAATTTGTGAGGATAAGATGGGCTTGATAGAAAATTGAGTTCCAGGAGCTACTGACCCTTGAAAACTAAAACCATAAGGAATGACTGTGTCAGCTTTTGAACCCCAATGAAATTACTGCCCAATCTCCTGAACTCTCCACAATACTGTAAAGTGACTGAATCTAAGAGGGAGAATAGGTGAAGGATGAAGCTCACATTATAAGATGCTGCTGGATATTTGGGAAAAAAATAAGTTTTGACCGTAATAATAAGCTCACTCATTTGGGGCAGTATTCTCTTGTTTTTTGTATTTGACCAGCAACTTTCTAGATCATAGTGTGTAACCACTTTATTGGTATCACATCCCTCCTTGCCCTTGATATTTCAGTAAATAATGAAGACTTAAATGAGGGGACTCTAAGTCAAGAGGTCCCTGTACTGTCTGGGCACCAACCCCTCCCCAGTGCTTTACTGACCTCTAGTAGGATAGCTTAAATCTATTAAAATTTTCTTACTAAATTCACTAGTCCTTCTAATGTCTTTTCTCTGGTGCAGGATGGACGGCACATTGCACCTAGTCATCTGTCTCCTTGGTCTCTTCCAATACGGGAGAGTTTGTCAGTCTACCTTCCTTGACCGAGAGGGGAATTCATTGTGTAGCAAGTACTTGATGCCTTCCTAGACACTGAATTACCAGCACCTTATCAAGAAATAACTACTGTTTTACCCTCCATCAATTTTTTTTAAATCTATGGCTCAATTTTGAACAGCATCATATGTACAGGGCAGCTCAAAAATTTCAAACAGACCATGGGCAGAAACGTACCCCTGATGCAAACAAGGTGAAGTCTCAGCCTCATGTGAGAAAAGAGTCCCCCTTGAATCAGCGGTTTTTGGTAGAACTAGCCCAGACCAGGAAGGGAAGGGAGGAAGGGCAAGTGTATCATAAAGGGGACAATTGTTGGGCCTCCCTTGGTGGTGCAGGCGGTTGAGCGCCGGGCTGAGAAGCTGTCTGCAGCCTCTGCAGTGCTGGTTTGATCCTGGCCTGCCGGGATGGTCCCACATGGCTTGGCAGACCTCTCTTGTCTCACCTGCTGCTCCCCTCAGCAGTGTATTTCAATCCGTCTGCCCTTGTTTTGTTCCTCACTCTGTCTCTGGTGAATCCTCTCACCCTCACGCGCATCTGGCCTGTACCCCAGTTCTTCCATAAATAAATAAATAAATCTTTAAAAAAAAATAAAGGGGACAATTGTTTCCATTTTTTGGTCACATTTTTTTTCTTTCTTACTTTTGCTCTTAAAGAAATAAACATGACAGTAAAACTACGGATTCCCCCGGCCATCACCTCTCATCTCATTCCTCTCACCCGTCAGCCTGTGAAGGGCCAACAACTGATATTATGGTTGCATATCTTTCCAGACATCTTTTGTGTATGTGTGATGAAAATTTACATAATTGTGTAAGATTATAACATTTGTATCTTTTTCTGAAGAATTTCAAGTCTTTCAAACATTACAGAAACAACACAACAAATCCTCAAATTCTCTTCCTACATACTCTACACCACTTGCTCACATTTTACTACATTTGCTTTATCACTCTGTTTTGCGTTTATTTACTTGATTTTTCAAACATCATGAATTCCCCCCAAATGATTTAGCCTGCATCTCCTAAAGAGTAAATTCCCCCACATAACCACAATTATCATGTTCCAGAAACATAAGATAGTTATAATACTATTATTGAATAGATAGCACTCATTCAAGTGTTGGCCACTTGACCCAATAGGTTTTTTTTTTTAAAGATTTATTTATTTATACATACAAAAGTTGGGGTACAGGCCAGAGGTGTGGGGGTGTGAGGATTCACCAGAGACAGAGTGGGGAACAGAACAGGCAGAGTGACTGAAATACACTGCTGAGGGGAGCAATGCCATGTGCGTTGCTCCCTGGCTGGCTGGGAATGCAGTGGCTGCAGCTAGCTTCATAGGTTGCATCTTGTTTTTTTTTTTTTAAAAAGATTTATTTGTTTGTTTATTTATTTATTTATACAAGAACCAGGGTACAGGCCATATGCGCGGGAGGGTGAGAGGATTCACCAGAGGCAGAGCGGGGAACAGAACAGGCAGACTGATGAAATACACTGCTGAGAGGAGCAGCGGGCGCGACAGGAGAGGTCTGCAGCGCCATGTGAGACCCTCAACGGCCAGCCAGGATTGAACCAGCACTGCAGAGGCTGTGGACAGCTTCACAGCACAGCACTCAACTGCCTGCGCCACCAGGGGAGGCCCCATAGGTTGCGTCTTAACCCCTTGCGCCACCAGGGAGGTCCTGGCGCCTATAAATTCTAACAAATTTTGAGATTGCGATCTAAGATTTTTGGTAAACAAACTAGTACAAAATCTAATGATTCAAAAATGCCTTAAAGTTATAATGTTGGTGTATTAAAACTTTGTTAAAATATTGGTTTACTAAACACAGCTCATGGTATTCAGCAAAAATGTAATAAATCTGGTTTGCTTTTCAATATCTATACCTGGACATTTCTTAACCAAGTTCTTTTCCAGAAACACAAATCAGCTTACCTCTTTAGAAGAAACTTGTTTTTCCTCAGAGAAAATGTCTTAACTTTCTTCCTGTTGGTCCTAGCTAAAATCCAGACGACATCTAAAATCCAGACGACATCCAAAATCCAGACGACATCCAGATGAACAATCTACTCAGTTGTACTGAGTCACATTAAGTCTCTGATTTTTCTTTTTTTTAAAGATGCATTTATTTATGCATACAAGAGCTGGGGTACAGGACAGAGGTGTGGGGGGGTGAGAGGATTCACCAGAGACAGAGTGGGGAACAGAACAGGCAGATTGACTGGAGTACACTGCTGAGGGGAGCAGCGGGCAAGTCAGAAGAGGTCTGCTGAGCCATGTGGGTTGCTCCCTGGTGGGCAGACAGCTTCATAGGTTGCACCTTAACCCCTTGTGCCATGAGGGAGGCACCTCTAATTTTTCTTGCTTTTACCATTCTGTCTAATGTGTGTTCGATTATTTGCTAGCCTGAAAAAAAAAAAAACACCAAAAAAAAAAAAAAAAACCCAAAAAAAAACCTTGGTGTATGTAATTGTTCTATTAACAGCTGTACAATTTGGAATTCCAGACCTTAAAAAACTACAGCTTATTACTCAATCTTAAATCTGCCTTTTTCATCATCTGCCAAAAAAAACTAATGATAACTTGTTAAATATCTAAAATTACTTTCCTTATTGTAAGGAAATTAAACTTTGAGATTTGCATTTTGCTCCTCATTGTAAGAAAACTAAACTTTCAGGTCTCCTTTTTGCTCCTTATTGTAAGGGAGCTGAAGTTTTATGCCATCTCAAAAAAAAATTAAAGGGTATGTTGGTGTAAGTTGTCTAGTCTAAAGAGACAATAGTATAACAACTCTTACAATGTCTTACAATGTAGAGGGTAAAATCTAGGATGTAATAACTCTAAATGCAAGTGAGGTAAGGTGTGTGTGTGTTTGGAAAAAATGTATTGAAGGTGGATATTCTAAAGGCCCTTAAGATAATTTAAAGTAGGATGGGTAAATGAAATGGTATTAAAAAGAAAGAAAGCAAAGGAAAATGTTGAAGGTCTGAGAGATTTTGGTGAGAAATTTTGTGTGCTCAGGTGACTTACTAGGGAAAGTTTTGGTTCACTTGGGTATCATAGTGTACACACACATCTAAAACCTTGGTGCTCTTGCCCTCAGGTTTCCTGGAAAAACCTATGTCAGCATTGCTGAACCTTGTCAAAGAAATAGATCTACTCTTAAAAATCCTTGTCACTCTGAGTAATTAAGTGTTTTGTAAAGATCACGAAGTTCTCTAACAATTTCGTTCTAAAATTGTAAAGTTTTTGTCTTAAGAGGGCTCTTAAGACACCTAATAAAATTGTTTTTCATTGTGAAAAACAGTTTGGGAATATTGATACCTCATAAAAAGTATTCTCATAGGATAGTTACACCTTTTCAACATAAATGTAAAGTAATGAGATTGTTCTAAAATACATAAGGCTTCTCAAAACCTAATAAGCCAGTCAATTATAAAAGGGCTAAAAAAGTTACTCAAAAGCCCAAAAGTCCCACACCATTTCAGGCTGGATGTACTGAGGCTATACAAAGGTGCATTACTCTAGACCCAGAAAGGACACCCATCCAGCAGTCACCACTAGCTGGTCTTGCTCTGACATCAGGTTCAGGCTCCAGAGACTAAACCAAGGGAGACCAGTGACAGCCACTTAAAGTTCACAACCTCGGTCCTAGCACAAGAGAGCAAGGTGATTCTGGGGGGTCCTTTTATTAGTCAGTCTGTTACAGGGCAGGGAGAGAGCCTCCCCAGACCCCCCAAAACTGCCTGCTCTAAATAGGTTCTGCCATCTGCCTCATTGACACAAAACATAAGAGACTTTAATGAAAAAGAACTTTAATACATTAGTAAACAATATAGGAAAGGCAAAGAATATAGTTTCCAAATCAAGCACCCAAAGTTATCCATCCCCTCATGGGTAAAAGTCGACCCAAGCAGGATTGGTTCAGAGCAAGGCCCTAAAGTCTGCCACAAGTCTAAAGCATCTTCCAGAGGGGACCCACAGAAAATGATCAGAAACAACCATACAAGTCTGGGAGGAAAAGAGCAAAATCAAAATCAAGACCAAAACTGCCATTGTTATCCTCCCCATGGGTTTCTTACCCATGTCTGTGTCAACCAGTCCATGACCAAAAGGCAAGAGCAGCTTCTTCACATGTCTCTTGGCTCCATGTGCCTCCTCGAGGTCTCCTTCTGGCTCCATCCTATTTCCCGCCTTCCTCAGTCTCCTCTTCAGCTTCTTCTCTCCCTGCTCAGCTCCAAATTCCTTTTGGGTGGGGCAGGGAACCACCCTGTTACAAGTCTGTATCAGATATACCGCAGAAAACTCAAAACTCACCATGGGACCCCAAACTCAGCCACACCAGCTTTTAAAGGTGGCTTTTAAAATCTTGACTAGAGACCAAAGTAAAGGGTTAGAGAAAGAAGGCTGTGGTAAGAGTAAGGGCAGGTGCTATTAATAGACACTGCTTAGTCCTAGGAAGAGTTAGGGATAATTAGGCAGCCCAAGACAGTGCAGGGACTTCAGGAGAGCTAAGGAAGTCTCCAGAGATAAGGGCAACAAATTCCAAAGTGTAAGGGGGTCTGGGGTGGGGGGGATTCCACCTTTGCCTCAGCCCCTGGAACCAGAGGCCTCCAGGACCTGATAGCGATCAACCAGAAACCACCAAAAAATAACAACTTCGGTTCTGCATACCCAGTTTCTGGCCTAACCTTTCCTCACCCTATAAAAGGACATCTCCCCCCACAACATGCACGACTTCTCTGACCCCTGTAGGAGGCAGAACATGGGCACAGTGCAGGTTTTCTGATCCAGCAGACCAGGTAAAGGAGGAGTCAGAGTCCTTAGTGGCTTTTGCAGGTCTTTTATTGGGGTTCACCAGGCCTCCCAGCCCACAGCAGGTCTTCACTCTGGGCTCTCCAGCCTTCTCTCGGCTTTTGCTGGCGTCTCCGTGACGCCGCCCTTAAAAGCCCAGTCTCAGCCCAGGTGAATCCCATCTACCTAGGCATACACCCTATTCCAGGTGCCTGCCATCAGGCATGCATTCAGGACCGCAAGGATCCATCATCTATCCTGATGGCGGGAGGGCAGAAAAGCCTGACATTTTTCCTTACCCTACACCCCTGTGGGGAGGTTGGCAAGCCTTGCAACGGGACACAATAAAGTTTCTGCCTGTGAGAAAACTTGACCTGGCTCTCCTCTTTACTGTACTGATCCTTTCACAAAGGGTACTGTAGGGTAAGGAAAAATATCAGGCTTTTCTGCCCTCCTGCCATCAGGATAGATGAGGGAACCCTGTGATCCTGAATGCATGCCTGATGGCGGGCACCTGAAGTGGGTACACCTGAGCTAAGACTGTGCTTTTTTTTAAGGGTGATGCTAATAGAAGCCAAAAGAAAAGCCGAGAAAGAAGCAGAAGAAGCCGAGCAGAAGCCGAGAGAAGGCCGGAGAGCCCAGAGTGAAGACCTGCGGGGGGCTGGGAGGCCTGCCAACTTCCTGGCCCCCCAGCACCCCTGCCTGCCGTGTACCTGGTAATCCCAATAAAAACCTGCAAAACCCCTGATGGCTCCAGAACTCCTCCTTTACCGGTCTGCATGGGATCAGAAAAACCTGCTCAGTGGTCAGTCCTGACCTTACAATTGGCGTAAGTCGGCAAGATGAGCCATGCAGACGGGTATGGAGCCCTCCAAAGACCTGGAGGGACTAAGGAGTAAAAGACTGCCTGTGACGACGCTGGAGGCGTCATGGCGACCCAGGAGATGGACAAGGTCCAGAATCTACAGGACAAGACCACACCTGGAGGAGGAGACGCCCGAGAGGACCAGCCAACGACACCAGAAAGGACCAGCCAAAGACCCCTGAGGCAGCAAGAATCATCGGCAAAGAGAGGACCACGATTCAGAGCTCGCCAGTGCTGATTCAGGGAGAGAAGCCAAGAGACTTGGACTGATGGACTGACAATTGAACTTGGACTGACAATCCCACCAGAAGGCGGAGGACCTTGCAGGTTGATATGTTTTGGGACCCTGGGGGTGGAACAGTTTTGTTTGTAAACCCCAGGAGATGGGAATCTGGGGGTGGCCAGTGGGCCTAGATGGCCAAAAGCAGCCTGTTATGCCCAGCAGCCATGTGGAGGAGAAAAGCCAACTAAGAAGGCAAAAGCTGGTACTGATGCTAAGTTGAGAAGCCCTGAGTGGCTGTTAAGCAGCCTGAGTATGCTGAAGACCTGTGAGTCTCGTAAAATCACCTGTGGGTGATGCCCTGCTCATTCTTGAGTGAGGGTGAGGAGCTGAGGAACCTGTCCTTGGGGGACGGGTGGGGAACGTGGCTTGGGGTGGAGCCCAAGCCAAATGTAGAGTTTGGATCCCCGACCCATGTGCTTGTGCAGTGGGTTGGCCTGAGTGCAGGGGTCTGCAAGTCGCATTGGTGGCTATGAAGGCCGAGTGTTGGAGCGACTGCAGACAGAAACCCTGAGGGTTGGCGATTACCCTCAACAGAATAGAATCGCCAATCCCAGAGTGAGTGCATCCTGGGGGTGGATGCTGTATGTGGCTTGTAGCCGAGACTACAGCCAGAGAAGGCCAGGAAGCCCGACGGCTCCTGGCGTGTTACAGTAGATGCCGTGAGTGGTTCCCCTCCCTTGTATGAGCAGTGCCTTCGGCAGCAGATTTGGTGGTTCATCTGCTGGTACCAATAATTGTCTTTTGCACTAGGTTGGGGCCCTGCCTGGACTTATTTGTGTTCTGTTGTGATGTGTTTCATTTACTTTTGTGGGCCATGGCTGCAGTGTTCATATTGCCAAGGGACATGTTTATGATTTGTATATAGAGACTGATAAAGACTATATGGCAGAAAACCCTGAGGGGGTGGACTGTAGGGTAAGGAAAAATATCAGGCTTTTCTGCCCTCCCGCCATCAGGATAGATGAGGGAACCCTGTGATCCTGAATGCATGCCTGATGGCGGGCACCTGAAGTGGGTACACCTGAGCTAAGACTGTGCTTTTTTTAAGGGTGGCGTCACGGGGACGCTAATAGAAGCCAAAAGAGAAGCCGAGAAAGAAGCAGAAGAAGCCGAGAGAAGGCCGGAGAGCCAAGAGTGAAGACCTGCGGGGGGCTGGGAGGCCTGCCAGCTTCCTGGCCCCCAGCACCCCTGCCTGCCGTGTACCTGGTAATCCCAATAAAAAACTGCAAAACCCCTGATGGCTCCAGAACTCCTCCTTTACCGGTCTGCATGGGATCAGAAAAACCTGCTCAGTGGTCAGTCCTGACCCTTACAGGTACTAATTAGACACCCCAGGGCAGGGCATTCCAAATTGAGGACAATAAAGAAAAAAAGATGAGGTCTGGTACACAGAGACTTAGTTCTGGGCAGAGAGACATTTAGGCAGTGAGTGAGACCACCGAGAACTGACCAATCACAGAGACTGGTGGAGCTTTAGAATAATCAGGGAAAGTAGGTCTACATTTCCTGAGGCAATACTCCCCTTGGCTTCCTCGCCCCTCCCTGGCCTGGTTCCATGGCGTGAGAGTACCACTTTATTTCTGTTCCTTTTCTCCTCAATAAACTTTCTTTCTCTGAGCAAATCTGCCTCTTCTCGCTTGCTTGCCTGCCTGAGAGTCTGCAAAGTTCCGGCTGCAGCTTTGTGAGACACCAACCTATGGTGGTCTAGTGGCTGGGACTCTGTGCTGCCCCTGCAGCCTGGGATCCCTTCCTGGCTGGGAGACTTGGCCTGAAAACCTGCAATTCCAGTATCAGTATTTTGATAGGTTATTTTGGAGGTTCTGGGAATGGAGAAATTTTCCACATATATTAATGGTAATAGTGTTCCCAGACTCCAAAAATAATGTACCTATTCTTTTGGATAGCAGGGCAAACCTATATAGAATATTCTCTTTCTTAGCCTTGTAAGGTAAAATAGCAGATGCCAAATGGTTATTCTGAGATAATTTGGCTTGGATGAAGCAAACGTGTTGAGATAAAATTTGTCAAGAAAAATATTTTCAAAATATAATTCAATAGCTAAGAAAATATTTTAACTATCACAGCACTTAATAATTTTCAGTGAGATTGCTTTCAAAGTGACAATTTATAAAGTTATGATACCGGAATTGTCAGGCCTATTCTCCCAGCCAGGAATGGATCCCAGGCTGCAGGGCAGCGCTGAGCCCCAGCCGCTAGACCCCCACGGGTTGGTGTCTCACGAAGCCGCAGCAGGAACTTCGCAGACGCTCAGGCAAGCAAGCGAGAAGAGGCAGATTTGTTTAGAGAAAGAAAAAGTTTATTGAGGAGAAAAAGAGCAGAAATAAGTGGGACTCCCAGGCCAGGGAACCAGACCTGGGAGGGGCAAGGAAGCCAAAGTGGAATTGTGTCTCAGGGAATAAATACCTTTCCCCCTGATTATTCTAAAGCTCCACCAGTCTCTTTGTGATTGGTCAGTTCTCGGCTGTCTCCCTTAATTTGCTACTGAGTGGGGGATCTTCACATTGCTTATCTAACAGGTTTGTCTTTCCCCATTTGTTACATCTTTATCTTTATGGCCTAGTCTTCCGTGAGAGCATCTCCACACCTTATCTTTTTCACCTGAAGAAAACCAGGACCATCCTTAACAAGATTGTGGTTCTAGGATGTTTGTTTTTCCCAGTGGAATTGGTTACATTTCCTTGGTTGTCCTTATCTCTGAAGCCTCCCTAAATTCTTCAGAGGTCCCCTCCTGCACTGTCCCTAAAACTGCCTAATAAGCCTAGCTTGCTCTGTGTCAGTTCCAATATATAGTCATATGAAACAAATGTAGGAGTGTACAACATTGAAGAATTTGAAGTTGTGACAATAACCATAGCTGACTATTAAACAGTTGACATTAAAAACAGAAGTAGCACTATTCCTGTGGAGAAATCATAATCCCACCAATTTTCCTCAGGATTGAGCAATATTTAAACAATACAATTTATTGTTGAAAATCTTTGAGTCAATCTGTGACTAAAACACAAGGTACCTTGTGAAAGGCATAGCACAATGTAAATGTTAATAGAGTAGTTAGACAAAAGAAAGCCTGGGGAAAGCAATTGAAAGAATGTAACCACCTGTCCTGGGAGTTGGATCCTGGCAATCAGAGATTTAGCATCTCTCACCCTTGAAAATGTTCATTCCCAGAAACTGCTCTAAGACAATGCATAGCCTGGAGCCCTTTTTTGTTATTGTGTTGGAATGGCCCAGGGCACCTGAATCCTGCACCCCACAAGGCAAACCACCTTTTCCCACAAGGAAGACTGAACTCTGCTCAGAGTTCAGGCCTCCTGAGAGATGGGGTTGCTGGAAGGGGTCTGGAAGGGGGCAAAGCAGAATGGCCATTTGGAGGAGTCTTTAAATGGAAGCCGTACACTTGGGTTCACTCTCTATGGAATGCAGGTGTTCTGCTGACCAGGCAGGTGGTAGGACATTTACCCCCAGACTGCCAGCCCCTCACCTCAGCAGTAGCAGGCCTCTGCACATCTGACTTGGTCCGGTGGCAGCATGACTTGGGGAGACTGTGCAGAGGCACCACAGGCTCTGATGGTCAGGGCTTTCTGCGCCCCGCTTTCTCCTACAGCTGCAGCTCCACACACCATCTGTTGGTACTGGGCCTTCTCCTTCTCCCTCTACCCTGTTAGTTAAAATAGATCTTTTTCTTTTGCTTCACCAAATGCTCTTTTGTTGGCATTATGTGGCCACCAGTGTGTAGGACCCAGAATTGGTGAGAGGTCCTGACCTGGTGTCCATTTTCTTAGACTCTTTGCCCAGTAACAATTGAGACTTTAGAGCTTGCACATTTCTCTAAATACAGTTAAAACCTCCATAAAACTTTAATATTTGCTTGGGTGGTATGGTGTCTTGAGGTTGCCCAAGACAAAACCTCATAAGTAAGTTTCTTTGTTCATTAAAATACCCACCTAATCTGGAGTGCCTACCTCTTTCTTTTTTTCATCTTGCTCTCTGCATACCAGGCACAGGTACAGATTATACCTGGCAGGTTCTGGGTTGTACTCCAACAACATATTATTGAAAGAAAGTGAGCTGTACAAAGAAAAGAAAGGGCAGAGGGAATGTGGGGGCACAGTTTCCTGTATAAAGAAAATCCTGAAATTAGGGTGAATGGGATTATCACAAGAAAATAATAATAGCTCATATTTCTTGAGCTTTTCTGTGTGTTGGGCTCTAAAGGCTGAAAATGCCTAATTATTTGTATTGTAAAAAGCCCATGAGTAGTTATTGTGTTTCCACCTGTTTACAGGTGCGGAAACAGAGGCACACTAACCATATATAACTTTCTCAGGGACACAGAGCTAATAGACTGAATGGCAATGATCCCATTCAAGGGGATCCTTCTCCAGAAACCCTGTTGTTAGCCTTTATGTTACCACTCGTGTCCTAGGTAAAGCAAGCAAAGCTACATAGTGACAAGAAGAAGCAGCAAATTAATGAAATGAATATGATATTTTGTAATGAAGGAGGGAGGAGGAGTGCGAGTTTTTCTCTCCCTCTAGATAGGGTGGTAGTAGTATTGTTTAATTGGGATGTGGGAGTGGTGTGATTGTTGGGGGAGGGGAAGGATGTCCTAAAGCTAATTCCATACAGGCTTTGTGGACCCCACCCCCACTCCAGACCAAAGCCAAAAGACACTGGGAACTACAAATCCGGTCACCACCAAAGGGAAGGTTGCTGGAACCTGACCGTGGGGTTAAGCAGCCAGGTTTGGTATAAAACCAGACACGTGGGCTTTGGGGAATTCCCTTTTTGGCTCCCCGCTAGCTCCCAGCGCTAGGCAAGCTCTGAGAGTGTCTTTGGGTTTCCAGGTCGGCGGATCAGGTAGGACACTGTAAAGGGCAGGACTGGCCACAGTGCAGGTTTTCTGATCCCATGCAGACCGGGTAAAGGAGGAGACAGAGTCCTCAGTGGTTTTGCAGGTTTTTTATTGGGGTTCACCAGGCATATGGCAGGCAGGGGTGCTGGCTGGGGGGCTGGCAGGCCTCCCAGCACCCAGCAAGTCTTCACTCTATCTGGGCTCTCTAGCGTTCGTTCTGCTGCTTCTCGGCTTCTCTTTCGGCTTCAGCTTCGGCTTCTACTGCTGCTGCTGGCGTCCCCGTGACGCCGCCCTTAAAAGCACAGTCTTAGCTCAGCTGAAGCCTATCTACCTATGCCCACACCCTATTCCAGGTGCCCGCCATCAGGCATGCATTCAGGACAAGGATCCATCATCTATCCTGACGGCGGAAGGGCAGAAAAGCCTGACATTTTTCTTTACCCTACAGACACATTAAAGACTTTATTTCCCTATTTTCTCCCTGAGTTATACATTTCCTCAATTCCCTTTCCCTTGTAAATAAACCTTTTATTAACCTTTTGTGTGTGCCTGTAGTTAAGTATAAATAAGTC
The DNA here is from genome assembly GCF_014898055.3 of Talpa occidentalis. NCBI lineage: Eukaryota > Metazoa > Chordata > Mammalia > Eulipotyphla > Talpidae > Talpa > Talpa occidentalis. Next base: position 71,777,126 of record NW_023605083.1, read on the forward strand.
TCTTTTAAGCGCGCGAGTGAGGACCCACAGCCAGGCAACCCGTTTTATATTGGGGCTGCTCGGTAACATGATGACACCATTCTTTTCAGGTGTGAACCTATATATATCCTTACAAATAAAATATAGGAAATGTAGTAAATTGTTACATAAATAAGCATAATTTAAAAAAATTGGTAAAAATAAATAAAACGGAGATGTAATAAGACAGCAGGAAAATATGTTGAGAATTATGAGCGATAACATCGAAGTAGCAAAAACCTGTCTCTGGAGAGGGTGGAATTGTTATAGGACAGGGAGAGGGGCAGCCCAAACCCTGCAAACCTGCCTATTCTAAATGGGTTCTGCCATCCGCCGCATCAACACAAAACATAGGAGACTTTAATGGGAAGGAACTTTAATAAAACTAGGAAACAATACAGGTAAGGCAAAGAGTCTAGTTTCTAAATGAAGCACCCAAAGTTACCCGTCCCCTCGTGGGTAAAACTCCATCCGTATGGGATTGGCCCAGAACAAGGCCCCAAAGCCTGCTACAAGTCTAAAGCATCTTCCAGTGGGGACCCACAGAAAAGGGTCACAAACAACTGGACAAGCCCGGAAGGAAAAGAGCAAAATCAACATCAAGATAAAAGCTGCCATTGTCACCTCCCCACGGGTCTCACCCACATCTGTGTCACCCAGTCCACGACCAAAAGACAAGCACAGTTTCTTTACGTGTCTCTAGGCTCCATGCGCCTCCTCCAGGTCTCCTGGCTCCATCCTGCTTCCTTCCTCAGTCTCTTCTTCAGCTTCTCCCCTTCCTGCTCAGCTCCACCCTCCCTTGGGTGGGGCAGGGAACCTCCCCCTTTCCTGGGGACCACCCTGTTGCAGAATTTCAACAGTCTTTAAAATTGTTATCATGTTCTTGTATTATTTTCATAAAAGAATATTTAGAAATAGTTTCAACTGTGTAAGTGCATTAAAACATGGAATTCAATATGCTGTTTACATCTCTCAAACTTGTTCAACATTTACCTTATCACAATTACTCTTTAACTTAAAGAGCTATTTTTTTTAAAAAAGGTCAAGTAGTATGAATTTAAAAAATCGGTCCCAGGGCCTTCCTGGTGGCACAAAGGGTTAAGACGCAACCTATGAAGCAATCCACAGCCACTGCAGCACGAGTTCAATCCTGGCCAGCCAGGGAGCGACCCACATGGCACAGCAGACCTCTCTTGTCTCGCCCACTGCTCCCCTCAGCAGTGTATTTCAGTTAGTCTGTCTGTTCAGTTCCCCACTCTGTCTCTGGTGAATCCTCTCAACCCCCTACACCTCTGGCCTGTACCCCAGAGTTCTTGTATGCCTAAATAAATAAATCTTTAAAAAAAAAAAATCAGTCCCATGGCAGAGAAAGGGTCCAGGACAATTAAAAGCAAACTGGATTCCATCCGTGCTCCTGAGAATAGGGCAGGTGATTCTGTGCAGCCAGAGAGCAGCAGCTTTGATCCTCTGGAACTGTAAAAACAACTTTGAATGAACCAGGAGGCAGGGAGCCAGAGGAGTCCAGCAGCCTCTCTGTGATGGCTCTCTTTATTTTCACAGGACTAATCTAATAAATGTTGCACTAGGCACAGTGCTGCACATTTTTAGCCTCAGTTAGCATATTTTTCCATGTGTTTACTTCATAAAAGTAAGCACTTTTATGTTCTCTTTAAAATGGGGTTTCCTATTTGAATTGCCTAGCGAAGGTGATCAAAGCACATTGCTTAAAGAACTTACCAAGCATACATATTTGTGTATATGTTTTATCTCCACCTACCATGCATCTATCTATCTATCTATCTATCTATCTATCTATCTATCTATCTATCTATTATCCATCCACTCATCCATCATGCACCCATCCCCATCTGTCCATCCTTCCATATAATCTATCCATCTAGCCCTGTATATAGTTCAACAGTTGTTTATAATTCACTTGTCTATGTTATTTTATTTTATCCTTCCAAATATCTTGAGGTAAATAGGTCAAGGAAAAAGCACTGAGTTCACTGAGACACTTGAGGGTTGAATCAACTGTTTGTAATTATGACCAGAAAATGGTGTGCAGGGGACTCAACACCTTTCCTCTGTCTTCTCCTCTCCTTTTCCTTCCTTCCCAACTGTTGACTCTATTCCAGCCTCATTAATTTATACTGACTGCCCCCTGAAGTTCCCAGGCCTATTAATTTTGGGGCCTTTGCAGGGATTATTCCCATTATAAAGAATGCTTTCCTCTCAGATGTCTGATTAAATTACCTCTCTTTAGACTGTTCAAATCCCACCTCCCCAGTGGAACTTTTACTGTCTGTTTAAATTGAAACCTTTGCTTCTTTGCCCATAATCTCAATCCTCCATATGCTACTTTATTCTCCATAGCATTTGTTACTGGCTAGCCTGTCAGATAATTTATGTGTGCTTGCTGCTTCTTTTCTCTCCTGCAATGAGAATGCAAGCTCCCCAGTGTCTTTATTAAGTCTGGTGGGGACCCAATAGAACTCTAAGATCAGCCTGTATTAGGTATAATTGCAACTCTTGTGATTTGATGTTTTAGTGGTTTAGACTAGGACTAGGTTATTAAAGAGGATGTTTTCTGATATTTTTAAGCAAAATGATAAATTCTAAGTTATCTTAAATTTCCAGTAATAAAGCAGGCATGACCTCTTTCTTCTTTGTTCCTCCAGATAGAAGAAACTTGATGCCAAATCCTTCCTCTCTGGCTGAGTGGCAATGTGTGAGGATGGTCTAAGATTTAAAGACTCAAAAAAGACATATCCTTTTTTAAAAACTAAGATCACAAAGTGTGGCTTCCCATAACACATTAGGGATCATCTAGCCAACAGCGCTATTGGAG
>NW_023605083.1:71780094-71797094 GCF_014898055.3 Talpa occidentalis
ATTCTATAGCCTAATCACTCGGGATCCAGACTGACGAGAGTAAGCTATGTGAATGACATCACCACGTCAACACTGGAAAAGAAGAGATGCAAGGAGAATTTCATGCCTGTTTATACATGCTTCCACCCAGAAGAGTGACATCACTTGTGCCCTTATTTAATTAAACCAAAGGAGTCATATGGCCACGCCTGACTCCATGGGGTCAGGGGAGTGCAATCTTCTCTTGTGTTTGAAAGAAGAGAACCAGGACTATTGTAGCGAATAATGCATGTGTACCTCACCGCCTGCAATTTCCATGATTCCTTTCTTCCCTTCTCTCCCTGATCTGTCAAAATTCTATTCCTTGACCCCCATCACAACAATCTCTCCTTCCATTCCTTCCTTCATCTCCATGCCTTCTCCCTAACTCTACCACCTGCTGTCTCTCTTCCTGTCCTTCTGTTCCTCACCCAGCCCCTGAGGGTCACACCTCCCTCACTTGGCTTCTTTGAATCAATGTGATTGAACATAATTTCTAGTAATAACTGCACAAGTTTCCCTTGCCCCTAATTGAGCTTAATGATTTATGTCTTGTAATGGACACAAATGGGCAAGAATTCCTGGATCTCATTAATAATTTTAAGCATGCCAGAAATAGGATTTTAAATCCTAAGCAAAAATTAAATGACCATAAAATCTTTGTTCGCTTCCCAGGAGACAATCCCATTTCGACTTGACAGCTTAATTAAAAGCTGGGTAAATTGGACACAACACTTTTAATAAACAGGACTTGGCAGGCCTGGGAAGAGACAGAGGGAGGTGAGGGGGAGAAAAAGCAGCTCATCATGGAATAAAAGGAAATGAGGTCTGGAAGGTCCCTTTCTTATTGAGTGGGCTCTCTGGGAGGTTCAGATATCTCCAAATGACATGACTGACCCAGAAGATTCTGTGGTAATTGATTCCTTCTCTGATTTTAATTCTCTGGGGACCATGTTATTCTATAGCACAAGAAAAGTATTGTCCAGGAATATTCTTGGAGGATCTTGGCGCATCCTTTTGGGTCTGTGTTTAATTCCTTCTAGACCAACCTTCTTGCTAGCTGCAAGTCTCTGGGAAAGCTGCTGGTAGCTGGGGCTGGGAGGTTAAGTCTGAGGGAAACACTTGCATGGTAAGCTCCATGCAGAGGCTCATTTTTAGCTACAGTCTTTTTTCCCGCTCTACGGTCTTGCTTTGCCTTTATTTTTTTTAATTTAAATTTTATTTTTATATTCCCCATACAATTACAACCCCCTTATTTTGACCCCAATCCCTCCTTTTCCTGCCCCCCACCCCTCATAGAGTGTCTCTGGTTCATAGTTGTTTGTTGATTTTGATATTTTCTTATAGTTATTCTTTTTCCTGGTCCCTTATTTAAGTTTTCTAGATTCCTGCTATGAGTGAGACCATCTGGTATTTTTATTTTTCTTTCTGGCTTATTTCGCTGAGCATGATCCCTTCCAGCTCCATCCATGTTGCAGCAAATTGCATGTGTTTATCTTTTTTGAATGCTGAGTAATATTCCATGGTGTATATGTACCACATCTTCTTGATCCATTCATCTATTTTTGGGCATTTGGGCTGTTTCCAAAGCTTAGCTATTGTAAATAGTGCTGCTATAAACATAGGCATGCAGGTGCTCTTTGGAATTGATGTTTCTGTGTCCTTTGGGTTTGCTTTGCCTTTAAACCTACATTTTGACCATACCTTTCTGTGGTAAAAATATTTGTACCTTTGCTAAGACTTGGGTTCCTCCCAGATTCTGCGGCTCCTGCCTGCAGCAGGCAGATGAGGTCAGAAGTCCAACTGAGGACTGAGCTGCAGAATCCTATCAGCAGTGACCACCACGGTTCATCCACAGTTCATGAGTGGACTCGTGTAGAGTCTGCGAGATCCTCTTGTTAACATTCCCTAATCCTTGGCAGAACACAGGTGTCATGTCAGGCAAATAAGTTCACTGTAGAGAATGTAAAGACTTGGAATAGCACAGCTTCCTCTCTCCTTCCCTTGGGACCCTTTCCTCCAATCAAAAGGAGTCACTTTTCCAGTTACATTTAAGAAAGTCACATCTTGTCCCCACCAGTGTCTAGTTGGGTTGATTTTATCTTTGTTTTCAACAGTAATTTATTTATGTATAGCTGGCCCATGCTCGCTTTAGTTTAAGTAAGGCTGTGTATCCCTCCTGCACTGAAACAAAATTTTTTAAACAAGGAAACAAACCCAAATGAATTGAGAGAGCATTTTACTCTTCAGGGAAAATCCTCACCTAGTGTAAGCACTGAGTAGGTGAAAATGATATCTTAAGCTTGCATGGCATTTGCTGACCATTGAACAAGAAAGAGTTAGAGCTGAGCAAGAAAACAACATCTGTTGTTTCCTTTCACATTCATTAAAATAGCTAGTAAACCTAAAGTTGGTGGAAATCTCCATGATCAGGGTGAGCTGAGCCCCAGAAAGGAAGTGACTTGTCAAATTGTTAGGGAGAAATGATGTCCTGAGCTAATCCCATACAGGCTTTGTGGACTCTACACCCACTCCAGACTAAAGCCATCAAGACATTGGGAAAGACAAATCCCATCACCACCAAAGGGAAGGTGGCTGGGACCTGAGGGTGGAGTTAAGCAGCCAGGTTGGGTATAAAAACCAAACACGGGGGTCTTGGGGGGCTCGCTGTTGCTCGCCTCCTGGCTTCACTGCTCCTGGCTTGCAGCCAGCTCTCAGAGCTCCATTTGGGATTCCTGATCGGCGGATCGGGTAGGACTTATTTAAAACTTTGTCTCCCACTTTTCTCCCTGAGCTGTACATTTCCTCATTTCCCCTTCCCTTGTAAATAAACCTTTTATTAACCTTTCGCGTGTGCCTGCAGTAGAGCATTGATAAGTCCTTTTAAGCGCACGAGTGAGGACCCACAGTCAGGCACCCCGTTTTGTATTGGGGTTGCTCTACAACAAAAGCCCTGCATGGGATTGCAGTTGGGTGCTCAGAAAGGTGGTTTCTTTTACCAGTGAATGGCAAATTATTATTTGCCATTATTATTGGCTTATTAATTTTGACTATTGGTATTTCTAGCTTAGTGCAAAGCTACAGGTTTGCCAAATTGCCAGTTAAGTGTAAACACATTTTATTCTTTCACACTGATTTCTATAGAAAGCAAAGAGATGTTCTTGTTTAACAGACCTCGGCAGCCAGAGTTGTCAAGTTGGCTAGGGAAGGGCTTAAAGATAGAGTCAAGGACTAGGTGCTGTGTGGTGACCTGGAACTAGGGGTGGGAACTAGGAATGATGGCAAATGAGTGAGCATGAGATTTCTTTTTAGGGTGATAGAAATATTCTAAAATTAGATTTTGGTGATAGCTGCAGAACTCTGTAAATTTACCAAAAATATTGCATTGTACACTTAAAATAAATGGATTTTGTGGTATGTAAATTATACCTCAATAAAGCTATCAAAAAAAAAATTAACAAGAAAGACAGAAAAGACTAAGATGAGGGCTCAGACAACATTTTAAGGATGAGTGTAGAGGGAAATGATGGAATCTGAGGTTCTAGACTCATTTCTGTTTTGCCTCCCCAAGACTGTCTACCAATAGGACAGAGGAACATAAGACACATCTGAAGCAGATGGCTCTATTTCCTATCAGTTGTACTCTGGGCCCTTGTCATAGAACTCAATCTTGACCTGACAGCTCCTCAGCTTCTAGCAAATGCCTGTTGAATGGGTGACATTTAAGAGGGACAACATATGCATCCTGTTAGCAACATATGTGCCCCTCCGGGCGTGGGCATCCCATTAGATCTTTAGTGAGCAGGCTGTTTGTACTTCATTAGTGTACATACCATAGAAAAGCTTTTGCAGATGGTATAGTAACAATCTTTCTAGTTAATCAATGCTTAAGAATGAAATGACTACAAGAGTGTAGGTATTTCTGGTCATTATATTATTTTCAATATTTCTTTCATGAGGTGTAATTTAGCAAGTTTCCCAAAGACTTTAGTACAATGACTCCACAATATTTTTATGTAGTCATCTGTCAACTAATCAATGTAGATCAACTCTGACTCACCTCCTTTATCTGGCTCTTACATCCCAGGAGACAATACTTCTCTGCCCTACAATCACCCTGTAGCCAAGTACAGACAACTAGACACTGCCCCACAGCACAGATCCTGCCAACCTCATTCATACTAACCAGTCCTGAGCTTTCCCTCTGCCTGCCTTTCCCATAGAAAACACAATAAAGGTTCAAGGTCATGACTTCCCTTTGCCCCCTCCTGACCTACACTGGTACTTTTCCAGGGGCCCCACATGGCATGGGATACTTTCTTCTCTCAGAAATGTAAGTAATAAAAGTTGTCTATCCATGGCATTAATCTCTCTTATTGTCACTCAGTCACTTCCATGAATTAAAATCCTGCTAGCACAATTTCTAGACATAGGTAAAACTTGATGGGTAATTGGGAATTTTCCAGTGGAAGGGCATTCAGTAGAATGAGCTTGGGCGTTAGCCCATAGACTGAGTGAGACAATAGGGTGCTATCTGATGAATACTTTTAGCTCTTTAAAGATAGTCTGTTAACATTCTATTCGCAATGTGGGTGGAGCATAAATTATAAATAATGGTGTCTGGGCCAAGTCTTATCTGTATAAGATTAAAATTTCCCCAAGGTCAGTTTCTGTCTGTTCCTTCTTTCATTGTATCAAATGCAGATCATAGCACAGTGCAGATTTTGAGTCTGACTCTATCTCTTACTAGCTATGTCCTTCTTCAGGTTTTTCTGTGCTTCAGTTTCCTCATCTGTAGGAGGGGAATACCAGCTGTGTTCTTAGAGAGTTGCTGTGAGGGTCCCCTGGGTAAATATCGGTAAAACACTGAGAACAATGGCTGATGCATAGTAAGGATTATGTGAGTATTTGCTAAATTATTTTCTGAATTCTGTCATATGAAGAGTACTGTGCTAAGACTTAAGAATCTATGAAGATGTGAACTGTATGCTTTACCCCTAAAGAGTTTACAAGTATGATGGGAACCCAGATAATTCTGAAATAACAAAAATTTGCTCATGAAAAACTGTATTTGCATGAGGTGTTGGAAATGTTCATGGTTATAGTAGACTATTATCTTGACCCTTAATCACCCCCAAATAATGGGAAAAGAAAGTGTAAGTTCATGGAAAGAGTGTTGGGTTTTGAATCTGATGGACCTAGGTTCAAGTCTGGATAAAATGACTTCCCAGTGCCACCATTTCCTAACCATGTCATCCAGTTAGTTAATTTCTCTGAGTTTTAGTTATCTCAGTTCCATAGTATGGATAACAATACTATGTTAAAAGAAGAAATAATAATAATAGCAGCAGATATTTATTGTGCTCTTGCTATGTGCTGGGCACTGGAGTAGGAGACCCTTGAGACATCCACTTGAGAAAGGTCAGCGGCTCAGTGCTCAAGGTCATTTAGTCGTTGTTAGCTGAGCTGAGATTTGAACTGAGACAGTTCAATTCTAGAGACAGTTCTAATAACTATTATTTTATGCTAAATCTCTGAGAGCTGTGCTAGAGCCAGCAGGTCCTCATATAATGATAATGGTTGTTGTTATGAACTGTGTATTATCCTTGATCTATTTGGCTAGCAGTCACAAGTCATTTAAGAGTCCCTTCTCATTCTTAGAAACTGCCTGGTAATACATCCCTCATACATTACTCTGGGCTAGCAGAGACCCTGTTCTCCTAAAATTTTCAACTTTATAGTTTCTTCAAGTGATGAGGAAAAAAAGAAAATCTTCTATCAGGTCCCTGGCACATTAATCAAAAATTAATCCAATAGAGTTAGTAATGAAACAGTCCGATTAGAGAAACAATTTGAACTGTAGGACTTTGCAGATGGGGAACATTAGTTCGGATAAATGATTTACTTTAAATGAATTTAATAATACAAAAAAAATTAGGACCTGAAACCCCAGGGAATTCTGGAAGCCAAGTTGGGATTGGCTCGGCCTAGTAGCAACTGTACAGGCAGGTCACTTTAGGTAGGGGATCAAATGCAGGGCCAGGGCAACTAGGGTGCAGACTGGTAACTCAGCCCAACAGGAGGCCCCTAAAGGCATCTGATGTCCAAGTGATAATGTCACTTGTAAATTCTTATTCCTGGTGAGAAGGTAGTTGGGGCCAAATTCAGGTTGCACCGGTTTGTTCAGGATCCGAGTCTTCTGCCCTTTATAGAACAGTGATATGTGCACTTAGTAGCTCCAGGCGATGGACTTCTGTAAGCTTCCTTTCTTGCTGTGATCCTGGGCAGAGTTTAACATGCAGGAGGACTATGCACATAAATCAATTTGACTAGATTATGTTAAGAAAAAAAGAGAAAATAGCTTAATTCAATAACCAACCTTTGTTTCACTGGTGGCTTTCCTTTTCTGTTTTGACTGATTTTTAATTCCCATCAAGTGTGGTGGCAATGTGATGCAATGGCGGGGACAGCGGGAAACAAGCAGACCTGGGTCCATGTCTGGGTTGTGGTCAGAGGTAATGGGTGGTGGGGAGAGCAGGATACTTCAGTGGAGTGTCAAGTAAGGTCAGGGTGCAATATGGCTTTAGTACCTCTTAGCCACATGAGTCTCAGTCTGCTCATCATTAAAATGTGGGGTCAATATTAACTTGCAAGTGTACGCTTTATGTAAGATAATGATAGAGGAGATTACTTAATTTAAACATTATTTAGTGCTTATTAGATGCTTGACGTCACAGGCTTACAAAAACCACCTTCTTTCTATCAGAATAATAATGCCTTTATCTTTCATGCCCTGGGAAAAGTTGGCAATCAATAAATGAATGAACTAATGAATGAAAGAAAGGCTGGGGCTGGGAGAAATGCAGAAACTACAGAGCATGAATTCAGTTTTTGCAGATCAAGAAAGCCTTTCTGGCAGCTGAGTGGTAAAGTCACATGAAGGGGGAAGGAAGCGACAGAACGGGAGATGAGAGAGGACAGGGGAAATGCCCAAACAATGCTCAGTGAACCCAGGGAAGCTAGTGCATATGGAATGTTTTGAATTCCAGGAACCCTCCACCCCAATATTTAGGTCATGGGCTGCTGAAGCAAGGCGAGGCAGAGCACAGAAACTGAGGCAAATACCTGGATGGGCCCCTTTCCTTCTCAGTTTGGCAGGGACTAGGAATCAAACTTAATACCTGGTCTGAGAAGACTCCAAGGTGAACCCCAACACTGTCAGGAGTTCAGCCAGAATTGGAGGTAGAGAGGCTCACAGTCATCATCAGCCATGGTCATTGTACCCCCATCCTCCTGTCCCTCATCCTTCTATCACCAATTAATTCATGAGATCAACTGGGATTGTGACTAGGAGATGAAAATCTCTAGCAGGCAGTAGATCCCATTGATCTGTAGCTCTGATAAAAGAGGAATCTTGGGGAGGACATGTTGGGGAGGGGTTTGACTATTTGACTTGTTCCAGTGCAGGGGGGCAGTACAGGTCATCCAGCTCAGCTGAAGAGCCCTAGGGATGTATTTAAACAGGGTTTCATGAACAACTGGCCCTTTAGGACACTGTCCCACGTTGGGTAACCTCCTGGCAAAGCTGGCTTTACTCTAGTACTGCTTAGCTCTGCTCAGTCTGCCCAGTTTCTTGTCCAAATCCACCAGTTCAGCCTTCCCATACCAGTCTGTACCAGTTCTTTCTAGTATGACTCCGCAGAACTCTGTTCGGCTCAGCTGCAATGACAGACCATTAGCTACAACCATTGGTGATGGCTAGACATTGGCAAATGGCCAGCCTGGGTCAGCTTCAAAGATGATGATGTGGAAACTCTCACAGGGCAGACTTCAGGCAATGTACGACCTGTGACAGGTAGCAGTGGGGAATCTAAGCACAGGAAGTGCTCTAGGCATTTCTTTTTTATTATTATTAATTTATTTTCGTGTAGAAGAACTGGGGTATAGGCTAGAGGTGTGGGGTGGGGAGAGGATTCACCAGAGACAGAGTGGGGAGCAGAACAGACGGCTCTACTGAAATACACTGCTGAGGGGAGCAGCGGGTGGGAAGGAGAGGTCTGCTGTGCCGTATGTGGTTTTGCTCCTGGCTGGGGATTGAACTCAGGCTGTAGGAGGAAAACACTGGGACTTAACCCGTAGGTCACCAGGGAGGCCCTCTAGGCATTTCTTATGAGACTGTCCTTTTCTACAATCACAGGCAAATGTGATGAGGGGGAATAGCAGCCAGAAACCACAGAGCTCTGGATCATGCAATTCAAAATAATGAATGCATAATTTTGTGCTTAATTGGATAGCCTCTCATTCTGGATCCTGGTGTAGATGAGTAAGAGAAACAAATGGGTTGCAAATAGATATGAGAGAACAATATTAATTGAGAAAACACAGTTCTTTAGCTTATTACTTTCCTCTCTGAGTTGAGAACAAATCAACAGTCCAGGTTAGTTAGGAACATATTCTATAGGTCACGGTTTAAGAATTACTGTTTTGGGGGCTGAAGACCCCTAGGTAAGCACCAACCTCTCTGGGTACCTCTCTAGCTTACACTCACCCCGGCCACCTGGATCAGATAAGGCTGCGGTCACAGCACTCGTCCTCAACACAGCAGGACCTGGGTGTCTGCTCCTCTTGCATTTGCTCACTCTCCTTTGTCAAGGTCCTGCCCTGACTGGGTTGCCCTTTGGATGTCCCTCCTTCACCCCACGCTTGTATGACTGTACCAGCTTTGTGGTTAAGATGAGCAGAGTAGTTCCCTTCCCTTTGCAGCTCATCCTGAATTGAGATTGTGATACAGAACGCTGGCCTCAGTTTCCCTCAGCAACAAAAGGAAACAGAGTTTGAGGAAAAGGAAAGAGAAAAAGGAACTCTTGTGCACTGTTGGTGGGAGTGCAAACTGGTCCAACCACTATGGAGAGCTGTGTGGAGATTTCTGGACCTACTAAACATAGAGCTTCCATATGATCCAGCAATTCCACTCCTAGGTATTTACCCAAAGGACACAGAAACATCAATTCCAAAGAGCACCTGCACTCCTATGTTTATAGCAGCACTGTTTACAATAGCTAAGCTTTGGAAACAACCCAAATGCCCAAAAATAGATGACTGGATCAAGAAGATGTGGTACATATATACCATGGAATATTACTCAGCATTCAAAAAAGATAAACACATGCAATTTGCAGCAACATGGATGGCGCTGGAAGGGATCATGCTCAGTGAAATAAGCCAAAAAGAAAAAGAAAAATACCGGATGGTCTCACTCATAGCAGGAATCTAGAAAACTTAAATAAGGGACCAGGAAAATGAATATAAGAAAGTGAAAATCAAAGTCAACAAAAAACTATGAACCAGAGACACTTTTTGGGGAGCGGGGGGGAAAGGTTTGGGGTCAGAATTGGGCGTTTGCAATTGTATAGGGGAATATAAAAATAAAATTTAATATTAAAAAAATAAATAAATAAAATTTTGGAACTCGAAAAAAAAAAAAAATAAAACATTCAAATCATAAACAAAAAAAACAAAAAAAAAAACAAAAAAAAAAAAATACAGAAGGGATTGAAAATTTATAGGTGCCACTTAAAAAGAAAAGAGAAATTGGTGAATTCTATTTCTGTATCTTTTATTTCAACTACTATATCCCAAAGATGATCATGTCAACAAATAATCAATAAAAAATGATCGATAAAAAAAAAAAAAAAAAAAAAAAAAAAGAAAAGGAAAGTGGTTTAATTTGTCGACCAATGAGGAGGGCAGCAGAATCATGTCTGGAAGACCACCGTCCTACTCTTTGCAGAGGGCAGGGGTATTTATACAAAGGGAAAAAAGGGGGAAGATAGGTATGGGTCTGTGAAGGGAGAGGGAAGGGGTCAGCTTGGAGATGAGTGGGCGCCAGCTTGCTTTTTCAACAACTGCTGTTTTCCTTGGAATGCAAGAAGACAAAGCTGTCAAACAAGGGGGGGATTGCAAGAAATATGGGAAAGACATGTTAATGCATATCTGAGAGACAGGTCATAAAGAAGGCAAACTTGTCAAATAAGGGGGAAATTGCAAGAGATGGGGGAAGACAAACTTGTTAATGCTTATCTGAGAGACCAGTCATTTGTAACTGCATCAGTTGGTTTTGTGAATTCCACCAGGGCACGGGTTTTCTTTGTAGGCAGTCAGAGATCCGTTAGGTTTGCAGTGGATGCCAGGAGATACTTAGAGGAACTGTGTCTGGCACATAGATGTTCATAAAATATTTCTTGGATGAGTGGATGAGTGAGTGAATAAATGAAAAAACAGAAGATTGACTAAATGAATGAGAAGACAATGAGTGATAAGAAATGGAGGCATGAATAACCATTTGCACAGGTGAGTGAATGTGTGAAAACATGAATGAATGAGTGAATGAATGAATGATACATGAATGGTCACAGTCAAATTGATGCTACAGACCACAGTAAACACAGGCTGGCTCTCCAGGGCAGCCAGACCTGTCTGGGCAGCCTGTGTGGTCCTGGGGGCGCTCTGCTCTGAATCTTCATTAGAATAGCAATTTTCCACCCTATTATTTTTAATTTGGATTGTGTGATTGTTACCATTTGTCCTCAAATGATTAGAAAAACTTTGAGGTGGTAAAAAAGAGCTTCTCCCATTGTGAACCCCCAAATGGCTATCAGCACAGAATGGTTCTCAGTGCAGCTGGGACCACACTTTCTGGGCTACCATTATGTCAATTTGATGTTAATTAAAATGATAATTGGATGAGAGCTTTCAAGTGCCCCCCCACACACACTCACTGGCCTAGCGAGTCTATGCTGGGAGATTTTGGAGGGAGGGGAGCCCCCAGGGAAGGGAGAGGAAGGCACTCTGGGTACTTCTTGGTTTGGAGCTAACTCATACATCTATCACTCCCTGTGGGTCTTAGAGAACAATCTGGCAATCTGACTCCATTTGGAGTCAGCAGTTTAAGAACCAGAGAGGAGGAGGAAAAGGGTAAGAGGAGAAGGAGGGGCAGAGGAGAAAGATAAGTCCAGGTTTGAGGACTGACTTTGCCATAGACTCTCTGAGATTTTGAGAAGTCTCTGAACCACAGTGAACCTCAGTCTCCTCCTCTGAAAAATGGGATATTGCAGCATTGTACATTGTAGGATCACTGTGTGGGTCAAATGAGATATAAGTGAAAGCCTGCACCAACTTACAGAGCAGCACATGAGGAAGATGACCCTCACGAGTAACTTCCAAGATGGTTTAGCTTGGGTTTGAACAAACATGAGAGTGTTATAGTTTGATTTGAAGATCAATAAAATACAAATAAAACTCGAAGCTGCATTCAGGTACTGACACCTCTTGCTTGTGGCTTTTGATTTGTTGCACCCAACCTGAATTGGGCCAGGTTTCCTTGCTCCTATGGCTTTTTCCCAGGTTGAAAAGAAGGGAGTGGGGAGTCCATTGGTTCCAGGGCAACAGTCTAGCACCATGGACTCAGCCTTTGTGGGTCCTGGACTGCTGTTGATAAGCAGGAGGCCATGAATGATGGTCCTGCTCTGTCTTCTCACAGCTCATGGTCACTGCAGATGGGAAGGGCGTGCTCATGAAGAGCCTTCTATGGGCCAGGTGTCTCCCCACCACAGTAGTCCTTGAAGTCAATTTCAGTCTTCCTGGGCAGAGAGGAAGGTCCAGGAGGGGTCAGATCTTTTGCCCAAGGTCAGGCAGTGAGGATGAGGCAGAGTGCGAATTAAAATCTTGATCTCAGTGAGGCCAATAACATGAACTATTTATTAAATAGGGCAAAGTTTCTCCATTTTTCTTGTGGTCTCTGGGCTAGATATGGGCCAAGTCTCTGAAGAGGAGGTGGGTTAGTATAGGCCTGGGGGAGGGCTGCTTCTGGGAGTGTAAGAGGAGTAAAGTAAAGAGGGAGAGAAGTGAGTGTCCCCTGAAAAGCTGTCAGATGCCAGAGAGATGAAAAGAATCAGGATGTGGATGTGAAGAATGGGCTCTGTGTGACTAGGGGTAGGTCAAGGTCTGGGACTGCCAGAGGGGTCAGGGGACTGAGGCAGTTCAGGGCTAATGGAGGTAAGGGAGAGTGTGTAAAGAGCTCCCTCCACCCTGTTGCCTTCAGCATAGTGTCAGGTAAGGTGCTGCGGGGAAGCTACTCTTTAGTTTACTAGTTCCCAGTGAGGGACTTCTGCCCCTACTTCTTAAAGGCACTTGACTGGTGAGAGACTGGGGTTGATGGGGAATGTTGTCTGGAAATGAGAACCCAGAACACAGGCAATTGGTGAGCACTCTGCTATCCCCTGGGGTGTATTTCCAAGGTTTTCAAAGTCAAATAAACTGGGATCCAGCACTCATAGCAGGTTAAGGTCTTCAAGGTACTTAGCCAAGACAATGACTCAGAGGAGAAGACAAATTAGCAAATCCATTCATTAAACCCATTGACACTTCTATTATAAAGACTAATCATTTGTTTTTATTGAGATCTTTCCCCTTGATTAAAGCCATTAGCCCCAATGAGTAACCATCCATCAATCAACAAACTTTCTTAATGCCCCCAACTCCTGATTGCAGCATGAATGCAGTTCATTTTCCTGGTTAAGTATCTCTCACTTATCTACCCCTCCATTAGTCCAGTTGATCACTTTGAGTCTGCAGGCTGGGGTCTCTGTCTCACTTCTTGGCCACGGACTCCTTGCCTGGACCTATTTCTCCTTCCAGCATCTTCTTGTGCCACACCCACTTTCCCAGCAGCCTTGTTCGGCTCTTCATTCTTGTCTATACTCCCTTCTGCTGCAGTCTGACCTCCTACTTCTGCCTTTAGTCCTTGATCCTTTCTTCCCTTCCTTGGCTCCCCCTTCAACGGATTAGATCGCACCCGCTCTTCAACTCTTGGCCTAGTGTCACTGCTCCAGCCAAGCCTTCCAAGACCTCCCAGATTGGTTCTGGCTCCACCTTTGCACACTATCCCAGCCCCCTGCCCATTGCTGGAAAGATTTTGTGTGCTTGCTTGATTTTTGTCTATTTCTCCTTCGCAGGTAGGCTCTCCAGAGGCTGAAGCAGCTCCAACTTACATGTGGCTCCAGGAGGGGGCTAGGACAAGGCATCATTTAAGGAATGAAGGGGCACTAGCTGGAGGTCAGTGCCTCTTTGCTCCTGAGGCAGGTCACTCACCTACCCTAATCTCCTCCCCCTGGTATGTTCTCCACCACCCAGCCTAAAACACCACACCTGGAAGGTACACTCAGTAGATATTTGCTGAGTGAGTAAATTAGAGGCAGGAAGACACAAAAAAAGGAGCTAGTTAGGAGGCTGTGCCTGACGCAAAGGTGGAAATTGAAGAGGTGAGACCTAGCAGTGCCAGGCAGGAAGTTGGAGGGAGCAGTTTTGAAATAATCTAGTGAGTGGAAAAGAGAAGACAAGGGACGGTGTGCATGCTGGGTTGAGGAAAGGGAGGTTTCTGGTTGGATGGCTGGCAATGCCCATGGGGAGGGGAGGAGGTGTGCACCATGGGCACTGGGCCAGGCTGTGGCTGGGCATTGTGGGAGGGTTCCATGGAGCCCCATCTCATGGGCTGCCCTCCGGGCTTGGCTAGGACCTCACTGGGAGGGTCTGCCTTGGGGTGAGGGCACTCTCCTTTCTCTCAGTAACCCTTCTTTTTCTTGTGCCCCTGAGGCCATCATGAATCTGGGGGCAGACACTCCTGGGTCATCCCAGGACTCTCCGGGAGTACAGCCCTGTCCTTACTTAGAGCCATCTGCAAGAATGTCAAACACATTTCTCTTTTAAATTTTAATTTGATTCTGTCACTGATACCACATTAGGCTGCACTCCACCCCTCAAAATGTTATCTTTTAATGACCCGGATATGCAGTGAGATCAAACGGGTTCCAAAGAGTCTCTTTCTCCCCTCCCCTCCGTTGCCCTCTCTCCCTCTCCCTCCTTCTAATCAGGACGTGCAGTTTTGGGTTCTCCAACATGCTACTCGCAGGTCACATGCCCTCCTGGTCTGTCAGAGGCACTGGCCGTGTAATGGGGCATCAGACATGCCCCCAGCCTTCCCCTATGGTCACTGGGGGTCCTCACAGCCCCTCTGAAAACTCGGGGTGGAATCCCAGTGTTCCTCCGGCGTGCACGATTCTCTCTGTGACTGAGGCAGATCTCTTACCCTCTTTAGGGTTCAGCTAGGACAAGATGGGCTTGAACTTCCAGTCATTTCACTTGCGGATCTTTGAATTCTTGAGAGAGTGAGAAACATATATATATAGAGAGAGACCAAGACAGAAAGCGACAAAGATATGTACAGGTAGGCGTGAGCATGCACACACACACGGAATTCATTTAATCCAACCCACACTCACTGTCCACTGACCTCATGCCTGCATCAGCCCGCCAGTGTGGTGGGAGCTATAGGAGCCTCATATTATATCCTGGGGGGGGGGGGAGAGAGAGAGAGAGAGAGAGAGACAGAGAGAGAGAGAGAGAGAGACAGAGAGAGAGAGAGACAGAGAGACAGAGAGAGAGAGAGAGAGAGAGATGGTGAAGTTAGGAATAACAGAGAAAAGGATTCTGGTCACACTTTGTCCCCCTGACTCTGAGATTGAAGATTGAACATCATTTTGGGAATTGATTGCGTGCCCACGATATTCGAGCAGAAGCTTGTGGTCCACTCTGTTTTGCCGAACCTGTGTGACCTGGGGGTGAGCGGCATTAGATAAGAATTATTTCTTCAGTGGCTGCGGTCCCGTTCCTGCCAGTGTGCAGAGCAGGGAGTGCCAGGCTGTGCCACTGTAGGCGGAACCTCGGGGCTCGTTTCATGTGGGCACGAGCCGCCTTCTGCCTTGCACGTGCTGTTAGCCTGAGAGTGTGCTCAGCCCAGCTCCAAGGGCTGACTCTGCACGTGTTTTGAGATGCCAAAGTCACATATGACTCACATGGAGGTGACTCACGTACCCATTTTATGAGGCTGAAATCAAGGCAGGACTTGGCAGTCTTAACAGAAGTGCAATTCATTAATTTTCTCATTGTCCTCCCCTCACCGAGCAAATCGACCAAGCTGGGACCATTTGTCACAGCAGTCGACGTTCTCACTTACTCTTTTTTCCATTTGCACTCTGGGGTCCTTGCCAGTGAATAACTAGCTCTTGGCTTCACCAATCTTCTCCGCCTTCTCCCATGGGCCTTCATCTTTGCTGTTCGATTATTCTGTTTTAATTTTGAGGCTTTCGTGACTCCTGGAGGACAGCCTCCCACAGGGGTGACAGCTTTGGGAAGCAAGCCAAACTTTGGCGCCTGGGACGAGCAGCTAATTACTGCAGGTGCTGGTCTGTGCGCCCCGCTGGGTGTCTTGCCCACACAGGCAGCTGAGGATGGCGCGGCTGTGCAGTTGCAGGAAGATGGCAATGGCTTTTTAATAGCTGGGGGCCCCCCTCATTCATCTGCGCGTGCTGAGTTTATTTTGCCATTTGTCAAATTCTGACTCTAGGGGACCTGGGTTCGGAGTGGTTCGAGCTTCAAGATTGATGACCCGAGTGAATGGCAGGTCCCTCTTCCCCTCTCAATAGTCAGCACTGCAAATAGGAAGCCCTACAGCCTGAGCATCTCTGAAAGGCCCATTTCTCTACCTCTGCTGAGGCTGGAGATAAAATATTTATTTGGGATCTAACCAATACGCCACAGCTGCCTCTCTGCCTGTGCTAGACAGTGAGCAAGCTTCTAAATGAGCAGGCGGCTTAACGGCTCAACCCGGGTCCCACTTTGCAAAGGGGGAAAGGAAAAAGAGATTCCAGGGCTCTTTTTGGAGAAGGGCTATTCTTTGGCTGGAAAACAAGTCTTTACTGAGGCACACAATTCCCTAGATTGCCACGGAGAGACCCAGAGCCATCTCGGGCTCAGGTAGGGTGCTGAGGTCAGGGGCCATGTTTGATGGCATAAAACCCCATTTTCTTAGGCAGGGAAGGACGTTCAAAAGCATCTCTAGTTTCCAGGGTTGTGAAATCTTAAAATTTACCTAGTTCAAACCTCTCGTCCTTGAATCCCTGCCAAAACACTTCACCCTGTATTTGAATGCTTCCAGTGATGGGGAAATCATGTCTCAAGCAGACGACTCCTGATTTGGAAGGGATTTTGTCTATTGGAAGCGTGTCTCACATGGAATTGGCAGCTGTCTTTCTGTACTCCTACCCGCGGCGTCAAGATTAGCCTGAGAAACACACAGAACATATTTCCTGCCTTTCCCCCTAATGCCTTTCAGTAGAAAGAAAGCAATCTTGTCCTCTCGAGACGCATTTCCTCCAGACTGAGGCCGGCACAGGGGACAGGGACACAGACACGTCTGATGGGATGGGGACGTGGGCCTCCCAAGACGCGAATGCCTCACTGAGCCCAGGACAACATGTCCGCCCGCCCTTCTGCTCGGTCACCCTGATGCGTCCCTGAGGGAGGAGGGCTGCCATTTCAGGGCCAGGACATTCACCGGCCGTGTGTGTCTGGTGAGGGGGGCGGGGGGCGTTGACGGCGAGGCCTTCACCCCAGGTGTGTGATCTCCCCTTTGCGTCTGGCCACTAGGAAGTAAGGGAGACAGCGGGTTGGATTGCTTTGCGTGGCCTCGACCACGCTTTCTCACCTCTACCTCTCCCGTGCCCTCCGCGGGTCCCTCCTCCCTTGTGGTCTCAGCCAGCTTAGAGTTAGAAGCCACTGGCATGTGTGAGCGTGCATGTTTGTGTGCATGAGTGAGTGTGTGTGTGCACGTGTGTGTGAGAGCACAAGCGTGTCTACCTGGATAAGTCCTTTGTCAGGGGAACTGGGGGCTTGCCCAGCAATGGAAGGAATATCTCTTGTTTATCTTGTTATTCTTTGGAAATAGCTTCCTACTTTGAAACGCCACAGTGCAGAGGGGCTATTGGGAGGGTAGCGGTCGGGACTTCCCCAGCTTCTGGCTGGGAACAGCCCCTGGAGAGCACCAAACCTCACTCTAACCTTTAGTTTTCCTGTATCTCTGGAAGTAT
>NW_023605083.1:71797194-71827613 GCF_014898055.3 Talpa occidentalis
GCACCATGTGGTGTTAGGAGTTGGCACCTCAACTCCGTCCAGGGATCCCAAAAACTACACAGAGCCAGAGATGCAAAAGCAAAAAGGCTTTATTGCTAGCTTAAGCTAGGGTCCGACTCTGTCTGGTGTACTGACTCAGTAACCTCATCAGGTTGAGAGAAGGACCCCTTTAAGGGTGACAGGCTGTTTTTTATACTTTGTTGACAGCAGAAAAAGGGGACCTTTCACAACAGGGACCAAGTTCAATCTGATTGTGTACTTTTCTTTGGCAACCTTTAAGTTTTTTTACCCTTGCCTTGTGGTTCTTGTGGTTTTACCCTGAAACAAAACTTGGGCTCAGCTGTGCTCTTCAAAATGGTCGTCTTCCTTAAAATGGCTGCTGTCTTGCTATGTTTAGTCCTTCAATATCTTATAGTGGGAATCTCCCTGGCCAGCCAGGCATCGAACTGGCACCATGGAGGTTGTAGACAGCTTCACAGCACTGCGCTCAACCTGTTGCTCCACTGGGGAGGAGGCCCCCTGTAGGATAAATGGATTCTCAGGCTTTTCTGTCCTCCCACCATTAGGATTTCCCTGCCTGATGGGGCATCTGCAGTTGTTACATTGTTGAAAGCTGTCTTAATCACTTCTGTGGGCCATGGGAGGAGTATTGAGATAGTCACCAAGAGAAGAAGAAGCAGGAGAGAGGCAGGTGAGAGAAGGAGAGAGAGAAGATAGAGAAGCCCAGAGTGAAGACTTACCAGGGGCTTGGAGGCCTGCTGACCTCCTTTTATTAAAAGCTTAATAAAAGCCTGAGAAAACCACCGAGGACTCCAGGACTCTCCTTTACCCATCTGCTGGATCAGAAAACCTGCACTGTGCCTATGCTGCCACTGCACCCCCTCACTCTACCTGACAGCCTCACAGTGATCATGCTCGTGACACTGTGTCCCTAACAAAGCTTAAAAATCTAGTAGTTTTCTCTGGGCTTGCTGCTCTGCATGCACAGCAAGCCAGCCCTCCTGCTAGTCGGTGGCTATATGCCTTACTCCACTACTTCAGGGCTTCCCTGGTGGGTGTTGCCCTTATAAGGGACACATGGGTTTTTAAACAGCTCCTCTGCTAGGAGCAAATATCCCATCGACATTCTTTTTAGTCTAACAACACTCTAAACATGGGTTGTTTACCTGGTAAAATTTATTCCCATGTCATAACCCCAAAACTTGCTAGCTTTTTTACTGCTGCTCATCTTGTTTGTAAGCCTAACACTCAATGGCTGGCCCCAAAGGACCGCACATGTTACTGAAGGCCCTTAGCTGCTGCTATACTTTTTATTCTCCTCTTTAAACCTTAACATACATAGTCTCCAAATCAAATTTGTTTCTTCTAATCTAGCTGGAGCTCTTCAAGTTTAAACAAGTCCTCCAAGCAAAAAAAGACAGCTGACCCATACAAGAGGAACAGCCTGTCCAGATGTTCCACCCCTTGCCTCCTTCTGAAACCAGCAATAGGTAGCTCAGGGACTAGTGTTAGGGAGACCATATCCCAGGCTCTTGTAGGTAGGGCCAGCTCTGTATCCCACTCCAGCAGGAAGCAGCTACAGAAAATGGACCTCCTCCCTTCAACACTCCAAAAGATTTTGGGTTGAATATGATGAGACGGGGAATGATGGAGGACAAGAATAGAAAAAGCTGAAAAGGAGGTGCACACAAGACCGGAATCCTGGCTCACACAAGGAGGTGGGGGTAGAAGAGATTAGCATAGCCATTGACACAGCTATTGAAATCAATATCCTTCAATCAATATCCCAGTGCCTAGATTACAAAGCCTAACATCCAAGCAGGTATCTGAGTGCAGTGGGCTTCCAAAGGTAAAGTTATGGAGATTGAGCCCATTGTGGAATCTTTGGCCCCTTTCAGAGTCTACGTAGTCCTGAAGGCTCACAAGGAGTGAGCCCCTCACAAATAGAAGACTATATCAGTGCAGCCTCTGCACAGACTCGGGCAACCCACCTGTGACTATGCAGGTCCTTCTCTTCACCAACTCTCTTCAGGACAGCAGCCTCTTGCCTGCCTGTGACCTGTGCCATGCCGGGACTTCTCTTCACTGACCTCCCTCAGCAGCGGCAGCTCTCCTCAAAGCTGCCTGGCTGCAACCAGACTTGTCTGTTGTTTCTGATCCTTTTTGTGGCTCCCCTCTGGAAGATGCTTTAGACTTGTGGCAGGCTTTGGGGCCTTTCTCTGGACCAATCCTGCTTGGGTGGACTTTTACTCATGAGGGGATAAGTAACTTTAGGTGCTTGATTTAGAAACTATATTCTTTGCCTTTCCTCTATTGCTTACTAATTGTATTAAAGTCCTTTTCATTAAAGTCTCTTATGTTTTGTATTGATGAGGCAGATGGCAGAACTTATTTAGAGCAGGCAGTTTTGGGGGTCTGGGGTGCCCCTCTCCCTGCCCTGTAACATCACCATTGATTTAGAGGTACTGTGAGAGTGCTCCCCCCACCCCAGTGCTGCTCCCTGCTTCCCACCCCCACTGGTGGTTCTCCCCCTCGTCTCTCTTTAGGGCACATGTGATGCAGTGACAACAGGACAGGTGTCTCTTCCTGACCCACCAGATAAGCTTTACTATCTCCTAAATTTATTTATTTATTTATTTTAAAGATTTGTTTTATTTATGCATACAAGAGCTGGGGTACAGGTCAGAGATGAGGGGCGGGGGGGGGGGCGGGTTGAGAGGATCCACCAGAGACAGAGTGGGGAACAGAACAGGCAGAGTGACTGAAACACACTACTGAGGAGAGCGGGGGCAAGACAGGCGAGGTCTTCCTCACCATGTGGGTTTCTCCCTGGCTGGCCGGGGATTGAACCCCTGCTGCAGAGGCTGCTTCACAGTGCGGTGCCTAACACTTTGTGCCACCAGGGAGGCCACTATCTCCTAAATTTAACAAGCATGTTTAACAAGTTTGTCTTCTTGCATTCTAAGGAAATGAAGGACATTCCTAAGAAAATAATAAGTTAAACAGGTGTTTAGCAAAGCAAGGTGGTGGCCCACCTGAAAATCTCCATATGCCTTCATCAAAAGGACTTGCTGACCCTTCCTATCTCCCCTTGTCCATCTCCCCCTTTTTTTCCCCACTCCTTTGTATAAATACCCCTGCCCTGGGCCTCCCTGGTGGCACAGGCGGTTGAGCACAGTGCTGTTCCATCCCCGCTGGCCGCGGAACAACCCACATGGTGTGGCAGACCTCTCCTGTCTCGCCCGCTGCTCCCCTCAGCAGTGTATTTCAGTCATTCTGCATGTTCTGTTCCCTGCTCTGTCTCTGGTGAATCCTCTCACCCTCCCACATATCTGGCCTGTACACTGGTTCTTGTATAAATAAAATAAAATCTTAAAAAAAAAAATCCCTGCCCTCTTCCAAAGAGCAAGACTGTAGTGCCAGGACAGGGACAGAGCAGATTTTCTATGATCAAAGCAGACCGGTAAAGGAAAGTCCTGGAGCCCTCGGTGGCTTTCTCAGGCTTTTATTGAGCTTTTACATGTAGTGCAGCAAGCAGGAACACAGCAGGCAGGGGGCCGGCAGGAGGCCTGCAGGAGGCCGGGAGGCCTCCAAGCCCTGGGCAAGTCTTCACTCTGTACTCTCTGGCATTCTTTCTCCCCTTTTCCCTCTTTCTCTCCCTTGCCTCTGCTTCTCTGGGCAAATACATCTATATTTTCCATGGCCCACAAGAGTAAACAACATAACTTATAACAATGTAACAAATACAGGTGCCCCCTTCCAGCATGTAATCCTAATGGCAGAGAGCAGAAAAGCCTGAAAATGATTTACCCTACAAAGATGGTGGTCTTTGGGCCTCCCCAGTGGCGCAGTGGTTAAGCGCTATGTGGCGCCGGTTCAATCCCCCACTGCTCCCCGGCCACCTGAGGAGGGTCCCGCATGGCGCACAGTCCTCTCCTGCTGCTCCCCTCAGCAGTGTACTTCGGTCCTTCTGCCTGCTCTGTTCCCTGCTCTGGCTCTGGTGAATTCTCTCACACTCTCGCACTTCTGACTGTACCCTGTGCTTGTATGTATAAACAAACAAACAAACAAATAAATAAATCTTAAAAAAAAAAAAAGATGGTGGTCTTCATGATGTTGTTTTTTGGAGTTAGTAGGTTTGGAGTGCGGGGTCCTTGGGTTCACTCTGGGAAAGGTTGCACCAGAGCTCCCCTTTCAGTGGCATGCGGCAAGTTTCCCAGGTGAGTTTCTCCACGAGACAGAGATGTTAGCTATATTTATTTATTTAAAGATTTATTTATTTATACAAGAACAGGGGTATAGGCCAGAGGCGCGGGAGGGTGAGGGAATTCACCAGAGACAGAGCGGGGAGCAGAACAAGCAGATGACCAAAATACACTGCTGAGGGGAGCAGTGGGTGAGACAGGAGAGGTCTGCCCCACCATGTGGTTATCTTCCTGGCCGGCTGGGATCGAACTTGTGCTGCAGAGGCTGCGGACAGCTTCACAGCACAGCACTCAACCCTCTGCACCACAGGGGAGGCCCTGATGTTATATTTAAAGAACAGTTTTATTAGGAAAAGGGGGCAGAAGAGTAAAAAATACTTGCATGGACATGAGCGGGAGAAAGAGCTGCCCTGAAAGGGACAGGTTTGCTAAGAGAGGCCTGCATGGTTGAAGGCAGGTGGCCTTGAAGAGAACTGCCTGTGCTGAGGGAGGTCAGTGAGGAGAAGTCCTGATACGGTACAGGTCACAGGCAGGCAGGAGGCTGCTCCCCTCAGAGAAGACAGTTGGTGAAAAGCAGCACCTTCATAGGCACAGGTGGGCAGAGGGACTGCTGACCAGTGCCAGTGCTAGAATGCACTGATATAGTCTTCTTCTGTGTGGGAGGGGCTCACTCCTTGTGAGCCTTCAGTTAGTTGCTGATTTTGGATAACTATGAAGAATCTGAAACGGACAGGAGATTCTACAATGGGCTCAATCTCCATATCTTTACCATTGAGTCTACGCTCTAGCTCTAGACACTCCCTACAGCAGTCTGATACCGGCTTGGATGTTATGCTTTGTAATCTAGGCATTGGTTCCTAAGGATCTTGGTTTCTATAGCTGGGTCAAAGGCTATGCTAATCTCTTCTACCCCCACCTCCTTGTGTGAGCCAGATTTCTGGTCTTGTGGCACCTCTTTTTCAGTTTTTCTTTTCTTGTCCTCCATCATTCAGAGTCTGCTGCCTTCCTCAGTTTTTACACAAATTAAACTACTTTCCTTCTCCTCAAACTGTTTCCTTTTATGGGCTGAGGGAAACTGAGTCCGACGTTCAGTATCACAGACGGGGGTGGGGGATGCATTGAGATGCCTGTGTATGGTGGGAGCTTTGTGCCATTGTTATAGGGCAGCCCCAATACAAAATGGGTTGCCTGACTGTGGGTCCTCACCCGCGCGCTTAAAAGGACTTATTAATGCTCTACTGCAGGCACACACGAAAGGTTAATAAAAGGTTTATTTACAAGGGAAGGGCAAATGAGGAAATGTACAACTCAGGGAGAAAAGTGGGAGACTAAGTTTTAAACGCGCCCTACCCAGTCGATCTGCCCATCTGGAATCCCAAATGGCACTCTGATTGCTGGCTGCAAGCCAGGAGCCGTGAAGCTGGGAGGCAAGAGAGAGAGAGCCCCCCAAGACCCACATGTTTGGTTTTTATACCAACCCTGGCTGCTTAACTCCACCCTCAGGTCCCAGCCACCTTCCCTTTGGTGGTGATGGGATTTGTCTTTCCCAATGAGGACCCACAGTCAGGCACCCCGTTTTGTATCGGTGTTACTCTACAACAATGTCTTGATGGCTTTGGTCTGGAGTGGGGGTGGAGTCCACAAAGCCTGCATGGAATTAGCTCAGGACATCCTTTCCCCCTAACACCATGAGACCCAGTGTTTCCCATGGGAAGTGGGTGGCCTAAGTGCAGCAGCGCAATCCCTGTAGAAAGGGGAGGGAAGTCCTGTTTCCCTGCCCACCTGAGGAAGTATGGAGCTGAGCAGCAAGGGGAAGCCAAAAAGGACCTGGGAGAGAGGCTGCAGGACTAGAAGACTTGAGGGGGCACATAGACTAGACTTGTGAAGAAGAAGACAAACTTACTCCTTGGCCTTGGGAATTGCACCAGGGTGGGGACAGGGACGGAGACATTTGAGATAGATGTGGGTAAGAGACCAATGCGAAGGCTGACAATAGACGACTTTATCTTGACTTGTATTTTGATTTTGCTCCTTAACTTCCAGACTTGTTTGGCCCCTTCTTCCCCTTCTTATGGTTCCCTACCAGAAGATGCCTTAGTCTTGTGACAAGTTTTCGCGCCTCAGCTGCCCAACCTTGGACCAACCTGTTTGGTTAGGTATTTACACACATGGGGATGGGTAATTCTACTTGTTTCATTGAAAACGATCATCTTCTCTTCTTTTATTGCACACAAATTCTAGTTCTTTTCTGTTGAAGGCTTTTTTTTTTTTTTAAAGATTTATTTATTTTTGCGTAGAGCAACTGGGGTACAGGCCAGCGGCGTGGTGGTGAGGGGATTTACCAGAGACAGAGTGGGGAACAGAACAGGCCAACTGACTGAAATACACTGCTGCGAGGAGCAGCCGGCGAGTCAGGAGAATTCTGCTGCGCCATGTATGTTGCTCCGTGGCCGGCCAGGGATTGAACTCATGCTGCAGTGGCTATAGACAGCTTTATAGGTTGCGTCCCAGCCCCTTGCACCACTAGGGAGACCCCACCACGTCATTTCACCGGAGCATGATGGCGTCCTGCTGAGTTAGATGACCCCTCTGGTTGTCCACAGTGACCTGCAGGGCACCTGTGTGTCTCAGCCCAAGAGGCAGAGGAGTTGGCTTCCTCCCTGTACATGACCTTGTGGAGACCTCAACTACAAATATCTGCAGTGTGGAATGGGGCTTTGACGCAACCTCAGATGCCATCCTGGAGCAGGACTGGGGACATCAGTTTGGAGTAGGAATGGGGAGTGTCCAGCTCATCCAAACCTCCTTATTCGTCTCCCGCATGAAGCAACAGTCTGGGCCAGGCTGGTGTGGACTCTGGAAAGAGTAAAATAGTGGTGACCTCAGAAGAGCTCATGGGATGGAGAATTAATCTCTCTCTCTCTCTTTCAGTGAGATACTAGTCCAGGGCCTTCTCTCTCTCTCCCCACAGAAAACAGCAATAACCTCTATTCTGAGGTCGACTGCTGGAAACTTCCAAGGCCTAAAAGAGAATCTCTGCAGTCTGAGCCTCTCCACCTCTTCAAGGCTGGAGCATTGGTGCTGGGGGTCTGTCAGAACACATGCCTCTGGCGCTTGTTCCTTGCTCCTGTACTTTCCTTTCAGAGCCTCTTCCCCACCTCCAGCCTTCCACTGATACTCCCTGGTATTCAGCGTGGTCCTTTCAGCCTGCCTGTGCCTTTAGGGTAGAGAATGCCCATTTGCAGCAGGCTTTGGTGCAAGCAAATGTCACATTTTCCAAAACTTCTTGAAGCACCAGTCTTTCCCTGTAGTGCAACTGTAGAACCTCCCACTTTTGGAAATGCTAGTTTTGGTTTCTCCTTTTTTTTTTTTTTTTTTTTTTTTGTTAGCAGAAGGAAATAAACACTTGTCTTGGTGCAGTCTGTAGTGGGGAGAAATATCAGATGAGGCCAGAAGAATGGAGGTGAAAGAATTCACTAGAGAGAGTAGAGAAAGGTGAATTTATTGAAATATCCTGCAAGGGAGAGGTCTGTGCACAAAATAAAGAATTTGAGGTTCTCTTTTACACTGTTTTCACCGAGTTTCTAACTTGGGGCATTGGTTATCTGCTGGAATTTCTGGTCTCAGTTCTGGCCTTTTGACACAAACATCCTGACTCAGCTTCTACATTGCTGGGGCTGGGCTGGTTTTTCTGGTCATGTTGGTTCGTCTTGTGACCTTATCCCCAAGGCAACTGTATCAATTCCTTTATCTATTCAGGCCTCCAAAACCTGCCTGCTAGGCAAGGAATGAGAATTTATTTTTTAACATTAGTAATGATGCACCAACACACTCCAACTTGAAGTGTCTTTGATAACGGCCCGGAAAACTGGGGTGGTCTAATATTAGGGTGAGGCCGGAGGCTTGGAGGTGAAAGAATTCACCAGAAACAGAGGGGAGAATAGGGAAGACAGATTTATTGAATATACGGCTGAGAAGAGCATCTGGCAAGACAGGAGAGTTTATCAGCACCCCAAGGGCTTGAATTTCTTTTATAACCTTTTATCTGCTGGGAGTCTGGTCTTGGGCTTTGACCTTTGACATTGAATGTGTCCTGGCCCTGCTTCCACATTCAAGGCCAAGGTGATCAGTCTTGTTTGGCCCAGTCCCTATAGCAACCTTATTGATTCCCTTTATCTATTCAAGCCTCCCAAACTTGCCTGCTGGACAAGGAGTGGGGGCTTAGTTTTTAACTTTATTAATGATACCCTTACAACATCCAGTAAGAGAATTGCAATCAGAAAGCAGATCCAGGTTGAAAAACCTACACTGTGCCCCCAAGAGGGAGAAAGATGGAGGATTTACTGGGAGTGTAACAGGGTGGTCCCCAGGAAAGGGGGAAGTTCCAGGTTCCCTGCCCCACCCAAGGGAGGGTGGAGCTGAGCAGGAAGAGGAGAAGCTGGAGAAGAGACTAAGGAAGGAAGCAGGATGGAGCAAGGAGACCTGGAGGAGGCACATGGAGCCTAGAGACACGTGAAGAAACTGCGCTTGTCTTTTGGTCGTGGACTAGGTGACACAGATGTGGGTGAGACCCGTGGGGAGGTGACAATGGCAGCTTTTATCTTGATGTTGATTTTGCTCTTTTCCTTCCGGGCTTGTCCAGTTGTTTGTGACCCTTTTCTGTGGGTCCCCACTGGAAGATGTTTTAGACTTGTGGTAGACTTTGGGGCCTTGTTCTGGGCCGATCCCATATGGATGGACTTTTACCCACGAGGGGATGGGTAACTTTGGGTGCTTCATTTAGAAACTAGACTCTTTGCCTTACCTGTATTGTTTCCTAGTTTTATTAAAGTTCCTTCCCATTAAAGTCTCCTATGTTTTGTGTTGATGCGGCGGATGGCCGAACCCATTTAGAATAGGCAGGTTTGCGGGGTTTGGGCTGCCCCTCTCCCTGCCCTATAACAGATTTGGCGTCCAACGTGATTTAGGATAGAGCCATCCGTGGTTAGTCAGCCCCATGGGGAAATTGGGCTTCCCTATGGCACTGGCTACCATAAGCGCAAATGTGATTTTTGGTTTCTCCGGTGTGTTTGTTTCATATGTCGATTTGCTGTTGAGAAACTGGCTTGGGCTTTGTGAAGATCTGTGTGTCTGTATGTAATTTGTTTGTAGTGACTTTCTAAGACATTTGATTTTGTGGAAATTGTTCTGTGCCAGTTTTACTCAAAAGATTAGGCAGTACATTGGACCATGTGGCCAGATCAAAGATGGCGTCTGAGGCCACTTGGAACTTTTTTTTTCTTTCTTTTTGTAATCTCTGCTGTCTCATTAGCATTTCTAAAGGCAATAATGGTTCTTCAGTGGTATGTTGCTTTGTCTTTGACTACTTCCTGCCCTGTGTCTGACCGGTTTTGCAAGCCAACTGTGGAGAGGTGGTGTTTTAATTAGCAAATGTATGCCTGGGTGTTAAGGAAACAGTAGCCTTAAGCAGTAATTGGTAATCGCTGGTATCCTTGATGGATTCTTGGAGATAACTTGAATTTTTGCAAAGTCTGGATCAGAAAAATTAACAAGATTTTGTCTGAGTCTGAAAGGATTTGCTGCTGTGAATTTTATCTACACAATTTGTTTTGGGCATGTTTGCCATTTTGAATACTGGATTTGTTCAATTGCTGGTGTAAGACAAGATTCTAAGTTTCTGCTTCCTACTGAGGAAGGTCTGTTATGGAAAGCACTCTTTAGGGTGCATCATGTAACTGTACCAGGTTTTCATACCTGTGTTGTTGTTGTCCCTCCCTAGTGTGGGGGAGGGGTAATCCGTGCTTAGATGTTTAATCTGCTCTTTCAGCTTCTGTCCCAGAGTGGCTAACAGAAGTAAGGAGATGACTCCTTTTAATTGAAAGTTAATTACTGATATTTTGATTTTGCTTTTTCAGGTTCTATTCCAGGAAACCCAAGGAGTGCCTGCTTGGTGGCTAACAAGAGATGACTCCTTTTGCTTAAAAGTTAACTGTTATTTTTATTCTTTCAGCTGCTGTACAGAATACCCCAGGATTGACTTTTAATAAAAAGTCTTCAACACTGAAAACCCTAAGGTGATAAACAAGGTCATGTAACTCTTGTGATTAATAAAACTTTTCCTTCCTATTTCCAAAGTCTTAGGTTTGCAGGATGACAACTGGAAATTTTTCTGCCAGCAACACTCCACATTTTTTTTTGGACTTTGACATTTTTTTTCTGAGCCTATGGAGTAAAACTGCAGTTACATAACATATTCTACGTGGCATAACAAAAAAAAAAACTGTCTTTGTCTATACGTTGTATGTCTGTATGTCCTTGTGTCTAACCATCTTGACCTCCAGTGATCGACAAATTGGTATACATGGTGCCCATAGACGTTGAAAAAAAAAAAAGAGTCTCCAGTTATGAGAAAAACAAAAAGTTATGGTTTGATTGTCAACATTGTGCTACTGAACTAAGCCGGTGCCTTCATAGACATTAAATATTGTTGTTTCTGTTAATTTTCTGATATTTATGGCAAAGCTTCCCAGAAATCTAAATTCAAGTACAAATTTGGTAGCCTGTCATTTGACTGATGCAAGGAAATTTTGTGGAACCTCAGTAGAGCTCCTGAGACACTCCACGAAGTTTCTCCCTTTCCTCCTGGGAAGGCACTAGATGAATTTGTTTTATTTGGCTTTTACCTAATGAAGTAAAACTGGAAGGGAAGCATTGTCACTTGGGAAAATGGTAAAAAAACTTTGGTATGTACAAAATGTTAACAGTAGTATCTGGTATGTATGTAAATTGTCAATGGTGATTGTCACCTTGTAATATTGTATAATTCAATTGTTTCACACCTACAGAAATTGTTTCCGGAAATATAGGGAAAAAGGTCTCAACAGATTCCTATTGATGGAACTGTTGAGAGTAAAAAAACTTTTCTACTAAGGACTGAATAGACTTGGAAATACACCTCATATTTACTAAGTTTTCCTTGACATAATACTCATGATTTTTTTGCATTTTGTTCTAAATCCACAAAGTTTTCTTGTTTTGGTGACCAGGATCTGCAGCAAGGTTGTAATTTTTTTTCCCAACAAAGCTTGTGTTTGCATTTTCTCTCCCCTTGATACCAACACAGCATAAAAATAGTGGTAGTAATATTTTACTACTTATCTCAGAGTCTGTTTTTGCATAACTTCCATAGGGATTTTGTTTAAACTGAAAAAAAATTGGACATAAGTTTCATTGTGTGGCTTTGTGTGGAGGTCTTCCAGAAAGTTGAAACAGAGCTGAACCAAGAAGAGGAGAACCTGTTTGCCTTGTTTGTAGGGTTCCAGAGACCTCCAAAGAAGGTGAGGAAGCTTGCCTCCATTGGCAGGACTGGACAACCCGGCCAACGAAAATGCCCTGGTACCCTCGAGAAGAGGAAAGCCCAGGTGGAGTCTGATGAGACCAACTTTATACCTGAAGCCTGCATCGACCAGATGCCAACGGTTCGCTCTGATCCTGTATGGAATATTTCAACAAAGCCAGCTAGAAATTGCTGTTGGTTGTTTCTGCCCTGTGATTTTATGCAAAAATGGGAAAAATGGTTTAAAGGTAGATTTAATTTGCAAAACTTTTGCTATGCTGTTAAAGTTTGGGATCAAGGTTGAGAGAATTCGTTTTTGCATAAGTTGAACCATTTTAACATTTTTTCCCTGTGATTTTGATATATTTGCTGTCTTGTTTTAGCTAACGCTCCAATTTTTTTTTTCTTTTGGCTGGTATAATGGACTATTTTTCAGAATGGAAAACTGTCATACTGGACATTCATGGACAATGCTGCTGACTAATTGTTGCTTCTCTTATACACATTGTAACCCTAAAAAAGACTGTCTCCTAAGACTACACCCTGAGATTGTGCCACCATAGATATGGTGGAATAAAAATTAAAAGGGGGGATTGTAACAGGGTGGTCCCCAGGAAAGGGGGAAGTTCCAGGTTCCCTGCCCCACCCAAGGGAGGGTGGAGCTGAGCAGGAAGAGGAGAAGCTGGAGAAGAGACTAAGGAAGGAAGCAGGATGGAGCAAGGAGACCTGGAGGAGGCACATGGAGCCTAGAGACACGTGAAGAAACTGCGCTTGTCTTTTGGTCGTGGACTAGGTGACACAGATGTGGGTGAGACCCGTGGGGAGGTGACAATGGCAGCTTTTATCTTGATGTTGATTTTGCTCTTTTCCTTCCGGGCTTGTCCAGTTGTTTGTGACCCTTTTCTGTGGGTCCCCACTGGAAGATGTTTTAGACTTGTGGTAGACTTTGGGGCCTTGTTCTGGGCCGATCCCATATGGATGGACTTTTACCCACGAGGGGATGGGTAACTTTGGGTGCTTCATTTAGAAACTAGACTCTTTGCCTTACCTGTATTGTTTCCTAGTTTTATTAAAGTTCCTTCCCATTAAAGTCTCCTATGTTTTGTGTTGATGCGGCGGATGGCCGAACCCATTTAGAATAGGCAGGTTTGCGGGGTTTGGGCTGCCCCTCTCCCTGCCCTATAACAGGAGGAAAAGAGGAAGATGAGGTTAAGTGGTTCAAGAAGAGTTCATTGATGTTAAAAGGCTGAAACTATTCTTGGCTATACATAATTGGATATGGATTCTCAAGACAGGGTGAAAACACTTACTCTATCTTCCAGTTAAAATTCCATAAGCAGGGCCTCCCTGGTGGCGCCAGGGTTTAAGACGCAACCTATGAAGCTATCTACAGCCACTGCAGCATGAGTTCGATCTCCGGCCAGGGAGTTACCCACATGATGCATCAGACCTCTCCTGTCTTGCCCACTGCTCCCCCCAACAGTGATTTCAGTCCATCTGCCTGTTCTGCTCCCCACTCTGTCTCTGGTGAATCCTCTCACCCCTTGCACCTCTGGCCTGTACCCCATTTCTTGTATGTTTAAATAAATAAATCTTTAAAAAAATTCCATAAGCATAAGTTATTAAACAATTTGCCTGATGGTTTCTTAAAACAATTGTTTTTGCTCCAGTGCAAAGGTGTTTGGCCAATTCAATGGAGGTAGGTCATAGTGATGTGGTTTTTGGAGTTAGTGCGGGGTCGGTCCTTGGATTCACTCTGGGAAAGTTTTCTCCAGAGCTCCCATTTCAGCTGCACGTGGAGAGATTCTCCAGAGACAGTAGTGGTATTTAAAGAGCAGGTTTATTAGAAAAGGGACAGGATAGTAAAGGACACTTGCATAGACACAAGTGGGCAAGAAGAGCTGCCCCGAAAGGGACAGATTTGCTGAGAGGGCCTGTGTGGTTGTAGGCGGGCGGCCTTGAGGAGAGCTGCCTCTGCTGAGGGAGGTCAGTGAAGAGAAGCCCCAGCATGGGACAGGTCATGGGCAAGCAGGGAGGCTGCTGCTCTGTGGAGGGAATGAATTGGTGAAACTGTTGTAGAGCAACCCCGATACAAAACGGGGTGCCTGACTGTGGGTCCTCACCCGCGCGCTTAAAAGGACTTATCAATGCTCTACTGCAGGCACACGTGAAAGGTTAATAAAAAAGGTTTATTTACAAGGGAAGGGGAAATGAGGAAATGTACAGCTCTGGGAGAAAATTGGGAGACAAAGTTTTAAATGAGTCCTACCCAATCCGCCTATCAGGAATAGCAAAATGGCGCTCTCAGAGTTCGCCGCCAGCCAGGAGTGGTGAAGCCTGGAGGCGAGCGATCGCGAGCCAGAGAGCCCCCAAGGCCCACGTGTTTGGTTTTTATATCCAACCTGGCTGCCCAACTCCACCCTCAGGTCCCAGCCACCCTCCCCTTGGTGGTAATGGGATTTGTCTTTCCCAATGTCCTGATGGCTTTAGTCTGGAGTGGGGGTGGAGTCCACAAAGCCTGTATGGGATTAACTCAGGACATCATTTCCCCCTAACAAAAGGAAGCACCTGAATAGTCACAGGTGGGCAGATGGAGTGCCGCCCCGAGCCTGTAGAGACACTGCACTGATATGGTCCTTTTCTTTTTGGGAAGGGGTCACTCCTTGTGAGCCTTCAGTTTGTTGCAGATTTTGGATAACCATGCAGAATCCAGAAGGGACTGGAGATAGCAGGATGGGGAGTGGAGAGTCCAGGATGGACCCAATCTCTATCTTCACCCTCAGGTCTGTGCTCCACTCCCTACAGCAGTCTGATCCTGCTTGGTTCTGATGCCTTGTGATAAGGCACTGGTGCCTAAGGGTCACAACCTCTACAACTAGGTTAATGGTCATGTTATTTCCCTCTACCTCCCCTCCTGGTGAGTCAGGTTCTGGTCTTGGGGCACCTGCTTTCCGGTCTTTCTATTCTTGTCCTCCATCAATAGAATTTCTCTATAATGGCTATATTGTAAAATGGCTTCACAGATGTCAATTTTTTATAATCCAAAGTCTCTCCCTTTACTTTCTCATCTCATTCCTTATTCTTGCTCCCCGACCTTACTCATTCTACCCTAACTGTACCAGTTTTCTTACAATTCATTCATCACTCCAGTGCAGCTTTTGTCTCAGGCTTGTCCCGGGTTGTTCCCCCTGCCTCTAACATGTCCCCTCTCTTTCATTAGCCCTCATCTCCTTTATATCTGTTCAAAGTCACATTCTCAGTGTTACGTATTTTGACCACCTTTTAAATTGAGGTCCACTGCCCTTTTCTCTGCTTTCTCTCTCATTGGTGAATTGGGCTGGGATCTGGGAGCTGGACCCCTAAAATTTGGTCCTTGTCTTGGTGAGGAAAAAATTCAACATTAGGACCAAAGTTAGGCAGAAAAGAAGAGATTTACTGTCAGCTGAGGACAGGAAAGCTCTCTGAGCAGGGAGGAGTCTTGAGTGTGTAGCCACTGAGGGGCAGGAAATGGGTTTGTTTATATGCTTCATTTAAATAATGAGGGGGGAGGGTGTTAGCTCTGTGTTTTATCTTTTTGATTGACAGGGCTCTATGACGGATTTCTCTATGGAAGGTTTTGGCCATGAAATATCAACTGGGACCTTGGATAACTTTTGACTTTTGGAAGGCAAGGTGCTAATCTTGGTCAACACAGGTGTTTACGCCAGGGTGGGCAACCTGTGGAATTTCCTGGTTTTCCAGGGTGTTATCAAAGCTAATACCCGTCACACCCAAGTTATTTTTTCCTTCACTGGGACTTTTAAAAATACTTTGGGCACTGTATATGATGTCGTTTTGGAGTCAGTGGGTTTGCAGTGTGGGGTCCTTGGGCTCCCTCTGGGAAAGGTTTCACCAGAGCTCCCCTTTCAGTGGCACTCAGTGAGATTTCCCGGAGAGTTTCTCCATAAGACAGAAACATTAAAGAGCAGGTTTATTAAGGAAAGGGACAGAAGAGTAAAAGACACTTGCATAGACACAAGCGGGCAGGAAGAGCTGTCCCAAAGGGACAGGTTTGCTGAGAGAGGCCTGCATGGTCGCAGGCGGGTGGCCTTGAGGAGAGCTGCTGCCTCTGAGGGAGGTCAGTGAAGAAAAGTCCCAGCATAGTACAGGTCACGGGCAGGCAGGAAGCTGCTCCCCTGTGGAGGGAGAAAGTTGGTGATAAGAAGCACCTGCATAGTCACAGGTGGGCAGAAAGACCGCTGCCCCCTTTGTGGGGACAGCATTAGGTTTTAGCATCTTCTTTTGGTAGGGAGGGGCTTATCTTTTGGGTGGATGGTTTGTTCCTTAATCTCCACATATTTACCTTCAGGTCTGTGCTGCTGACACTCCCAATAGCAGTCTGATAGTGTCTGGATTTGTGCCTCCTGACTTGGGTGTTGATGCCTAAGGGTCTTGGTTTCTATAACTGGGTTAATGGTTTACACTAATCCCTTCTACCTCTACCTCCTTGTGTGAGTTAGGGTCTAGTCTTGTGATGCCTCCATTAGGTTTTCTATCCTTTCCTCCAGCATATATACCTTATTATCTGTCTTGTCATTTAACTACAGTTGACCCTTGAATAACGGGTTTGAATTGTGCAGGTCAATTTATATTTTGATTTTGAAAATATAGGTGGCCCTTGAATCTCCACTGCTGAAAATACTGTGAAGTATTTTCTCTTCTTCATGATTTTTAAAATATAATTATAGAACTTTTTTGATGTTTTATAGGTCATTTAATTTTTTGTTTCTTCCCTATTTTTACTGAGGCAGCCCCAAAGGGAAGTGGGGAAACCTGTATGAGTCATCACCCACAGACCTAAAAACTCAGGATGATTCTAGAGCGGCCACACAGAGAAAAGTTAAAAGATTTATTTACAAGGGAAATGAAAAGAAGTGTTACAAGGCAGGGAGAGGGGCACCCCAGAACCCACAAACATGCCTGTTCTAAATAGGTTCTGCCATCCGTTGCATCAAGATAAAACATGCTCTAATGGGCAAGACCTTTAATGGGAAGGAACTTTAATATAATTAGTGTGCAACGAAGAAAAAGGAAGAATAAAGTTTCCAAATCAAGCACTTGATGTTACCCATCCCCTCGAGGTAAATGCCCAGCCAAACAGGGTTGACCCAAAGCAGGGCTAATGAGGCCCTAAAGCTTGTCACAAGTCTAAAGCACCTTCTGGTGGGGATGCATTAGAGAGGGGCAAGAGGGGCCTAGCATGTCTGGAAGGAAAAGAATAAAATCAAAATCAAGATAAAAGCTGCCATTGTGAACCTCCCCATGGGTCTCTCACCCACATCTGTTTCACCTAGTCCAGGACCAAGAAGCAAGTGCAACTTCTTCACATGTCTCTGCTCCACATGCCTCCTCCAGGTCTCCTTGCTCTCCATTCTTCTCCCCCCTTCCTCCAGTCTCTTCTCCAGCATCTTTTCTTACCTCCTCAGCTCTACCCTCCCTTGAGTGGGGCAGGGAACATGGAACCTCCCCTTTCCTGGGGACCACCCTGTTACAGAGGGAGAACATACCTGAGAATGATTCATTTGTCAGAATGGCCTACTGGCAATGTCATCTGAGCTGAGACCCCCTGATATGCTGAAAGAACCAAAAACCAAGAGAGCACAAGCCCACATGTATTCAGTTTTATACCAAGCATGCTTAGTTCCACCCTTAATTCCCAGCAGCACCTCCTTCAGGAAGTCGAGTCATGGACAGCCTATCAAGGTTGATTTTCTTGGTATTCATCATCTTCAGCCCCAAGTTTGCCATCAGCATCCTAGTTAACTTTTTTTTTTAAGATTTATTTATGCATACAAGAACTGGGGTACAGGACAGAGGTGTGGGGTGTGTGTGTGTGTGAGAGAGGATTCACCAGAGCCAGAGTGGGCATCAGAACAGGCAGACTGACTGAAATACACTGCTGAGGGGAGCAGCGGGCAAGACAGGAGAGGTCTACTGTGCCATGTGGGTAGCTCCCTGGCCAGCTGGGGCTCGAACTCATGCTGCAGAGGCTGTGGACAGCTTCATAGTGCTGTGCTTAACCCCTTGCTCCAAGAGGGAGGCCCCAGCCTCCTAGTTATATTGACTTTGGTACATTCTGGGTTGCTTAGTTAATTTCTGATGGTGTCAATGTCTGGCACTCATTGGAGGCATCATTGAGGCAGGAATCTCAGTTCAAAGCAAGAGTTTTAGTTCAAAGAAAAGAGATCAGGGACTCTCTGGTGTCGCAGTGGGTTGAGTGCAGTGGGTTGAGTGAAGCTGTCTGCAGCCTCTGCAGCAGGGGTTCGATTTCCGGCTGGCCAGGGAGATTCCCAAAAGGCGCGGTAAGACCTCTCCTGTCATGCCTGCTTCTCCCCTCAGCAGTGTATTTTGGTCATCTGCCTGTTCTGCTCCCTACTCTGTCTCTGGTGAATGCTTTCACCCTCACGCGCCTCTGACCTGTACCCTAGCTCTTGTATAAAAATAAATAAATCTTAAAAAAAAATAAGAAAAGAGATCATTAGTCATATATTGAGTATGTGTAGCCTATGCTACGTGTGTACATGCAGATTCTTATACTAGGTGTGGTGCCCTACTCTTCCCCCAGATGCCTATCAGTCTTAGGAAATTTTTTTTTTTTTTTTAAATAGAGGCATGTTTTATTTATTTATTTGTTTGTTTGTTTGTTTTGTTTATACATGCACTGGGTACAGTCAGAAGCGCGGGAGGGTGAGAGAATTCACCAGAGCCAGAGCGGGGAGCAGAGCAGGCAGAGGGACCGAAGTACACTGCTGAGGGGAGCAGCGGGCGGCAGGAGAGGTCTGCACGCCATGCGGGACCCTCCTCCGGTGGCCGGGGAGCAGCTGGGGATTGAACCGGCGCCGCAGAGGCTGTGGGCAGCTTCGCAACCCAGCGCTCAACCGCTGCGCCACCCGGGAGGCCCCAGTCTTAGGAAATTAATGCAAATGTTATAGCCCACCTTCTTTAAGCCAAAAGATCATTTCTTTAAAATGCAAATTTAAGAGATGTTTTCTTATCTGAAGGAGTTAGTTAAGAAGAACTACTTAGAAATTATATCAATAGAAGTTCTCAGTGTCTTCACAAATATTAAGAAAATAATTATATCTTAAAATTAATACACATGGTCAAAATTTTAAATGAAAATTAAGCAATCTCAATGTATGTGTTTATATTTGTGTCTTGCCTCTGGAAGGTGATTATATTAGAACTAATTATAAATGGAATCTATATAAATTCTACTATATTAAAAAATCTAAGTTTTTTAATTTTTTTAATTTTTATATTCCCCATACAATTGCACCCCCCTTATTTTGACCCCAATTCCTCCCTTCCCCACCCCCTCCCATAGTGTGTCTCTGGTTCATAGAAAAAATCCAAGTTTTGAGACCATGACTGAAAAGTCTCTTGGTTAACCCATCCCCCATCAGCGACCTTCTTGATACAGAGGTCAAGCTGTTTTTTCTGCAAGGAGTTCTGCATAGTCAGAGTCATCATTTGGTCACAAGATATTTGACTACCAACCTTATGCTGGGGCAAGAAACCACCAGAAAGTCTCCATTCCCCCACCTACCTAAAGCAGTCTGATAAAAGAGACAGTCCCCTCCAACTTGGGCGCGACTCTCTCTGGCATGACACCATGTCCCCACAGAGTTTCACCTGGAGACCGTAGCAGCCTCTGCTTTTCTGCTCTAATAAAACCACTTTTACTGCATATCCACTTCTCATTGCTTCCTTTTCGACTCTGAACCCTTTCAATGACCTACAGTTTTTGGTAAACAAAAACTAGTTCAAAATTTAATAGTTTAATTTGAAGATGCATGGTTCTAAAAGTATGTTAGGTGTTAATTTTTCCTATGTTTAAATATGCTTATATTAAAAATTAGCTCTTTTTAACCAGCAAGAAACAATAATAAACCTGGTCTATTTATTTATTTATTTATAAATTTTTTTGTTTTTAAAGATTTATTTATTTATTTATACAAGCACTGGGTACAGACAGAAGCACGGGAGGGTGAGAGAATTCACCAGAGCCAGAGCGGGGAACAGAACAGGCAGACCAACAAAATACACTGCTGAGGTGAGCAGCGATGGAGGCAGGAGAGGTCTGTGCGCCATGTGGGACCCTCGGCAGCTTCACATCCCAGCGCTCAACTGCTGCGCCACCAGGGGAGGCCCAACCTGGTCTACTTAACAAAGATAGATTTGATTTTTATATCTAAACTTCTCTGTATGTGTCTTTCATAGAATATTAATCCACTTATCTCTCCCGCTTTGAGGAAGAAGAGTTTCTCCAGTAAATATCTTAACTGATTTCTACTTTTTTTTTTTTAAGATTTTATTTATTTTCATACAAGAACTGGGGTACAGGTCAGAGGAGCGGGAGGGTGAGAGGATTCACCGGAGACAGCGTGGGGAGCAGAACAGGCAGACGGACGGAAATACACTGCTGAGGGGAGCAGCGGGCGAGACATGAGAGGTCTGCCGTGCCATGTGGGTATCTCCCTGGCTGGCTGGGAATTGAACCCCTGCTGCAGAGGCTGCGGACAGCTTCACAGCACTGCGCTCAACCTGCTGGGCCACCAGGGAGGCCCTGATTTCTACTTTCTTTACCTTGTCCTAGCTAAGGAACTTAAGATGTTATTCAGTCTTACTGGGTGTCTCTTATTATGCAGAAGCTATGTAAAGTAGTAAGTCTGAGTTTTTTCTTAGTTTTCTTAATCTGTTTAACACTTGTTTAGCTTTTCACCAACTAGAAGAGCCCCAATGGGTATAGGGTAAATTCTCTTACATCCCTATAATTGATAGGGAATTTGAGTCTTTAAGAGTGACTAAAGTTGCAATTGGTAACTCCATCTTAACTCTCATCCTTTAAGTAGCTGCTCTAATTTCTTAAAAACTAATATTTGCTAAGTTAAATAATGGGAATTTGTTGCCTACCTAGTGAAAGGTTGATGCAGGGGTCAGGAATGAGGAAGCCCACATAGAAAAAGACAAGATGGCCCTGACACCAGTACCACTGATACCATCAAACCTAAACTGAAGCCATAAACAGGAGAAAACAACTCGGCTCCACCAAAACAACTTTGTTCCGCTTCAACCTGTTCTCCCCCACCCCCGACGCCAACCCGGTTTTCCTGCCTAACCTCTCCTCACTCTATAAAAGAGACATCTCTCCTCACAACGGGTGCGGCTTCACGGACCCCCACCTTGGGTCCGTGAGCTCTGCTCAGGGCACAATAAATTTTCCCTTCCTTTGAGAAATTTAGCCTGGCTCTCCTTTTCTTCACTGCTCCGAACCTTTCACCTAGATCATTTTATCTAAAATTATTGAATTTAAAGTTTAATTTTTGCTCCTTATTGTAAGGTCAGTGCATGGGGCCTGGTGAGGGCCCCAGGCCACGGGCACAAGGAGGGGACTTGAAACTGCAGAGGGAATTCCACCATTGCCTCAGCTCCTGGAACCAGAGGCCTCCATCTGACACAAACAGGGCCTGATAGTGATAAACCAAAAACTGCCAAAGAATAAAAAAACAACTTCGGTTCTGCATACCCAGTTTCCCGCCTAAACTTTCCTCACCCTATAAAAGGACATCTCTCCCCCACAATGGGCGTGACTTCTCCGACCTCCATGGGGGCTGGCATGTTAGGGGGAAAACTTATGTCCTGAGCTAATCCCATACAGGCTTTGTGGACTCCACCCCCACTCCAGACCAAAGCCATCAAGACATTGGGAAAGGCAAATCCCATCATCACCAAAAGGGTTGCTGGGACCTGAGGGTGGAGTTAAGCAGCCAGGTTTGGTTATAAAACCAGACACATGGGCCTTGGGGGGGCCTTCTTGGCTTCACGGCTCTTGGCTCATGGCCAGCCTTAGAGTGTCATTGGGATTCTAGGTCAGTGGAACGTGTAGGATGCATTTCAGACTTTATCTCCCTCTTTTCTCCCTGAGTTGTACATTTCCTCATTTCCCCTTTCCCTTGTAATTAAACTTTTTATTAACCTTTTGTGTGTGCCTGCACTTAAGTATTAATAAGTCCCTTTTAAGCGCGGGTGAGGACCCACAGTCAGGCAACCCATTTTATATCGGGGTTGCCCTGTAACAGTTGAACCTCGCCCAGGAGTGCAACAAAGTTCCTGCCTGTCAGAAACTTGGCCTGGCTCTCCTTCTCTTTACAGCACCAATCCTTTCACTTATTATAAGGAAACTAAAATTTTCGTGTTAACACAGACATCTCCCATCTTGCCCCCTGCACCCTTGTAGGGTATTTCAATAAATCTGCTTTCCTGTTCTCAAACAATCTAGAAATTAGAAAATTAGGATGTAGTAACTTCATACAAGTAAAATTCCTAATGTACTTATGTGAAACTGATGGAATATTAGAATAGAAAAGTTTGAGATGGAAAGTCTCACAAGGACAGACTCCAGAGGGGGCGGGGGTAGGGATGATTAATGAATCTTGGAATAAACCTGGCTGTGTATGTTTCCAGGAATCTAGGTGGGGTCAGAAAAGATTATCACCCAGAAGTGGGGGCAGAGAGGATTATCAGTCTTAGAAGACTAACCCAATCTGACACCAAAGGGATACTTTTACAATAATTCCATCAAGGTGTTACAGGGCAGCCCCGATACAAAAACGAGTTGCCTGACTGTGGGTCCTCACCCGCACGCTTAAAAGGACTTATCAATACTCTACTGCAGGCACACGTGAAAGGTTAATAAAAGGTTGATTTACAAGGGAAGGGCAAATGAGGAAATGTACAACTCAGAGAGAAAAGTGGGAGACAAAGTTTTAAATGCACCCTACCCGATCTACTGATCTGGAATCCCAAATGGCACTCTGAGAGCTGGCCGAGAGCCAGGAGCCGTGAAGCCAGGAGGCGAGCGAGAGAGCGAGCCCCCCAAGGCCCATGTGTTTGGTTTTATACCAACCCTGCTGCTTAACTCCACCCTCAGGTCCCAGCCACCTTCCCTTTGGTTGTGACGGGATTTGTCTTTCCCAATGTCCTGATGGCTTTGGTCTGGAGTGGGGGTGGAGTCCACAAAGCCTGCATGGAATTAGCTCAGGACATCCTCTCCCCCTAACAATTCCCCCCTTTCACTTTTGGCCACCATTTCCATGGTGATGAAGATCAGATATATGGATACTGGGATATAGTCTTAGATGAAAATTTTCCAGGGTTCCAGTATGAAAGAAAACCAGTCCCTCCAGGTCTGGTCCATTGTGGAAAGCAAAAGTCCTCCATTCCTGGAAAAACAGTTCATCAGTCCAAGCCAAAAAAAAACCATCTGGAGGCATTAGCCAAAACAAGACAGCAAATACATCAAAATCACAGGAAAAAAAACTTAAAATGGTTCAACTTATGTAAAAACAAATTCTCTCAACCTTGATCCCAGTTTGTGAACAGCATAACAAAACCTTGCAAACTAAATGTACTTTTAACCCATATTACCTATTTTTGCATAAAATCACAGGGCAGAATAACTAAACAGAAATTTTAGCTGGCTTTGTTGGAATACTCCATATAGGATCAGAGTGAACTGTTAACATCCGGTCCATGTAGGCTTCAGGAACAAAGTTGGTCTCATCAGACTCCACCTGGGCTTTCCTCTTCTCGAGGGTACCAGGGACTTTTCGTTGATCAGGTTATCTAGTCCTACCAATGGAGGCAAGCTTCCTCTCCTTCTTTGGAGGTCTCTGGAACCCTACGAACAAAGCAAACAGAATGATTCTCCTCTTCTTGGTTCAGCTCTGTTTCAACTTTCTGATGAACTCCACTCAAAGCCACACAATGAAACTTATGTCCAATTTTTTAGTTTAAGCAGACAAAATCCCTATGGAAGTTATGCAAAAACAGACTCTGAGATAAGTAGTAAAAGATTACTACCACTATTTTTATGCTGTGTTGGTATCAAGGGGAGAGAAAATGCAAACACAAGTTAGATTTGCTGGAAAAAAATTGCAACCTTGCTGCAGATTCTGGTCACCAAAACAAGAAATCTCTGTGGATTCAGAACAACAACAACAAAAAATACCAGTATTATGTCAAAGAAAACTTAGTGAATATCCAGGTCTATTCAGTCCTTACTGGGAAAGTTTTACTCTCAACAGTTCCATCAATAGGAATTTGTTGAGACCTTTTCTCCCTATATTTCCAGAAACAATTCCTGTAGATATTAAACAATTGAAGTATACAATATTACAAGGCAACAATCACCATTGACAATTTACATACGTATCAGGTCAAGGTGTTACCCGTTTTCCCAAGTGACAATGCTTCCCATCTAGTTTTACTCTACTAGGTAAGCCAAATAGAACAAATTCATTTAATACCTTTCCCAGGAGGAAAGGGAGAAACTTTGTGGAGTGTCTCAGGAGCTCTACCGAGGTTCCACAAAATTTCCTTGCATCAGCCAAAGGACAGGCTATCAAATTTGTACTTGAATTTAGATTTTTGGGAAGCTTTGCCATAAATATCAGAAAAATAACAGAAACAACAATATTCAATCT
The DNA here is from genome assembly GCF_014898055.3 of Talpa occidentalis. Classification (NCBI taxonomy): domain Eukaryota; kingdom Metazoa; phylum Chordata; class Mammalia; order Eulipotyphla; family Talpidae; genus Talpa; species Talpa occidentalis. The sequence goes on from NW_023605083.1 coordinate 71,821,263, forward strand.
CTATGAAGGTACCGGCTTAGTTCAGTAGTGCAATGTTGACAATGAAACCATAACCTTTGTGTTTCCTCATAACTGGAGACTTTTTTTTTTTTTCCCCAACGTCTATGGGCACCATGTATACCAATTTGTCAACCACTGGAGGCCAAGACAAGGGCACAAGGAAAGGACATACAGACATACAACATATAGACACAAAGAGCTCTTTAGTTACCATTTATCATGCGTGGGATATCTCACACAACTGCAGTTTCACTCATAGGCCAAAGTAACAAAAACAAGCAGAGAAAAGAAAAAAAAAAATCTCAAAGTTATAAACAAAAAGTTAAAAGGAAATACCAAAATCAAGATTGAAAGCCTTTCTGTGTAAAAAAAATATTGGCAGCATATGTGTGATCCTAGATGTCATTTCATGTCTCCTAAACTTTGAAAGGAAGAAGATTGGTTAAAGCATGTTAGTTTTCTCAGGGTTTCTTCAGAAAAAGTGAGTCCTTGGGTATCCTGCAACAATAACTGGAAAAGAAGTCAGCAACGTTCAAGTTTTTGTGTTTCTTAAACAAATATCTCAAGTCCTCAATGGGTTCACAAGACCAATGGGACTTCATATCTGGGTCAATTCCTCCTGGGGCTTTCTTAACTCTGGAATGATATACCCCGGGTTATATGCCTGCAAGTTTCAGAGAAGTATGTGTGCTCAGCAAAACATCATAGGGACCAGTCCATTTTTCTGACAGCTGGTTTTGAGCATCCCCACTCTGCTAAGTCTTCAGTAAGATCTGATCTCCAGGTCTGAAGGGATGCAATGGTTGATCAGGAGGCATAGAGATCCTCGAGGTTGCAAAGTTATGAATTACTGCCAAAACCTCCTGGATGTGTTTCACATATTGTGTGATCCAGCCATCTTGTGCTATTTCCGGACTGGCTTTCAGAACTGAGGCCTGGAAAGGTCTTCCAAACACAATCTCAAAGGGGTCCACTTCTAGGTGCCACTTTTATACGGAGGAGGGCAAGGGATAGTACCTGGTTCCAACGAAGCTGTGTTTCTTGGCACAGTTTTGCCAAGGTTTTCTTCAAGGTGTGGTTCATCTTTTCTGTTTGCCCAGAAGACTGTGGTCTCCATGCAGCATGCAATTTCCAGTTTATCTGTAACGCACTGCTTACTGCATGAGTACTGGCAACATGCAGTTCTTGGTCTTTAAGACTGCCCACCTCTGTCTCTGCAGGTGGCTCTTTTTTTTTTTTTTTAAAAGATTTATTTATTTATACAAGCACTGGGTACAGTCAGAAGCATGGGAGGGTGAGAGAAGTCACCAGAGCCAAAGTGGGGAACAGAACAGGCAGACTGATGAAATACATGGCTGAGGGGAGCAGCGGGCGCGGCAGGAGAGGTCTGTTGCGCCATGTGGAACACTTGCCGGCAGCCAGGGATCGAACGGGCACTGCAGAGGCTGCGGGCAGCTTCGCAGCCCAGCGCTCAACCGCTGCTCCACCAGGGGAGGCCCTGTGGGCAGCTCATTTTTCTTGTTCTTCTTCCCTCAATAAACTTGCTGTATGCTGATGAACGGGAACATCTGCTGAATTCTTTCTCAGAGGCACCCAAGAACCCCACACACTGAATCCCATCAAAACCAAACTTCGTTGTGGTTTTTTTTTTTTTTAAAATCTACAAGAAGTAGAGCATTCTAAAACTGCCTTTACTCACTTTTAATAACAAAAACTGTTCAGGTAATCTGAATATCTTTGTGTTGTTTTACCCTCAGCCTTGGTTAACTGGGAGAAATTTGTACTGTCAACATTGCTGAGCCTTGTCAAAGAAATAGATCTGCTCTCAAAGATTGCTATTGTTACAGGGCAGCCCCTATATAAAACAGGTTGTCTGACTGTGGGTCCTTACCCGTGTGTTTAAAAGGATTTATTAATATTTTATTGTAAGCACACACAAAAGGTTAATAAAAGGTTTATTTACAAGGGAAGGGCAAATGAGGAAATGTATAACTCAGGGAGAAAGGTGGGAGATAAAGTCTTAAATGTGTCTTAACCAATCCGCCAACTGGAATCCCAAATGGCACTTTGAGAGCTGGCTGCGAGCCACCAGCCGTGAAGCCAGGAGGCGTGTGGAGAGAGAGAGCCCCCGAGGCCTATGTGTCTGGTTTTTATACCAAACCTGGCTGCATAACTCCACCCTCAGGTCCCAGCCACCTTCCCCTTGGTGGTGAAAGGATTTGTCTTTCCCAATGTCCTGATGGCTTTGGTCTGGAGTGGGGGTGGAGTCCACAAAGCCCGCGTGGAATTAGCTCAGGACATCCTTTTCCCCTAACAATTTCACTCTGGATAATAAAGTATTTTATAAAAAATCAAAGTTTATTAATATGACAACTTCCCTGATATCAAAATTCTAAAAGAGTAAAGTTTGTCAATTCTCTAAGAAAGAATTGATAAAATTGTTTTCTTTGTGGAAAACAAATTGTGCCAATTTGGGTATATTAAAACTTTGTGGGAAAAATTGTCATGAGAAGAAATGATTAAATTACTTCTTCAATCTAATATATTCTGGTAGGTAGTCTCTAACACTGAACCTCAAAAGGAATATCAACTCTAAGAATCTGGTCATAGAAACAGGGACCTTGTGATTACCTGCTTCCTACAGGGCATGCAAAAGAATCCTACTAAGCCAGTCAATTGTGAAAAACGAAAGGGAAGTTACTCAAGAGACCAATGAAAATCCTGCATTATTCCAGGCTGTACTTGCTGGGACCATAGGACAAGCCATCCTAGCAATTCACTGATTAGTGAGTCTTGCTCTGAAATTAGGTGCAAACTCCAGAGACTGGATCAAGGGACTCAGACTTCATACCTGATGATTTTGGATGTGGCCTTCAAGTTCTACCATAATAAGGAAGAGACCAGTCAGGCTGAATGAGAGTAGAGGGAGAGGGGGAGAAAGACAAGAAAAGGGTCCAATATATGGTGAAAGCTATTGCCAGTACCTGAACTTCAGACTCACCCCAGACCCCATATACTCCCCAGGGCATTCAGGACTTCAAATTCTATTTTTTTTTAAAGATTTTTATTTATTTATTTATTTTTAATTTTTTTATAATAAATTTTATTTTTATATTCCCCATACAATTGCAACCCCCTTATTTTGACCCCAATCCCTCCCCTCCAGCCCTCTACCCCCCATAGAGTGTCTCTGGTTCATAGTTTTTTGTTGATTTTGATTTTCACTTTCTTATAGTTATTCATTTTCCTGGTCCCTTATTTAAGTTTTCTAGATTCCTGCTATGAGTGAGACCATCCGGTATTTTTCTTTTTCTTTCTGGCTTATTTCGCTGAGCATGATCCCTTCCAGCGCCATCCATGTTGCTGCAAATTGCATGTGTTTATCTTTTTTGAATGCTGAGTAATATTCCATGGTATATATGCACCACATCTTCTTGATCCAGTCATCTATTTTTGGGCATTTGGGTTATTTCCAAAGCTTAGCTACTGTAAATAGTGCTGCTATAAATATAGGGGTGCAGGTGCTCTTTGGAATTGATGTTTCTGTGTCCTTTGGGTAAATACCTAGGAGTGGAATTGCTGGATCAGATGGAAGCTCTATGTTTAGTAGGTCCAGAAATCTCCACACAGCTCTCCATTGTGGTTGGACCAGTTTGCACTCCCACCAACAGTGCAGGAGAGTTCCTTTTTCTCCACACCCTCGCCAACATTTGTTGTTGGTAGTTTTTTTAATATGTGCCATTCTCACTGGTGTGAGATGGTATCTCAAGGTAGTTTTGATTTGCATTTCCCTGATTACAAGTGATGTTGAACATTTTTTCATATGCCTGTTGGCCATTTGCATTTCTTCTTCAGAGAAGTTTCTTTTAGCTCTTCTGCCCATTTTTTGACTGGATTATTTTCTTTGTTGTTGTTGAGTCTCATCAGCTCTTTGCAGATTTTTGTGATCAGTCCTTTATCATTAGTGTTGGGTGCAAAAATGTTCTCTCAGTTGGTGGGGTTTCTCTTTGTTTTTGTTATTGTCTCTTTTGCTGTGCAGAAGCTCTTTAATTTGATGTAGTCCCAGCTGTTGATCTTTGCCTTCACTATCACTGCTTTGGGTGATGTGTCTGTAAAGATGTCTTTGATGTGCATATCACGTAGTGTTTCACCTATATTTCCTTCTATGTATTTTATGGTTTCAGGTCTTATGTCTAGTTCTTTAATCCATTTTGAGTTGATTTTTGTGTATGGTGTGAGGTAGTGGTCAAGTTTCATTCTTTTGCATGTAGCGACCCAGTTTTCCCAGCACCATTTATTGAACAAAATTTCTTTGCTCCAACGCATAGTCTTTGCTCCTTTGTCAAAGATTAGTTGACCATAAATCTGTGGATTTATTTCTGGATTTTCTATTCAATTCCATTGGTCTGTATGTCTGTTCTTGTTCCAATATCATGCAGTTTTGATGATTATGGCTTTGTAGTATAGTTTGAAGTCTGGGAGTGTGATGCCTCCATTCCCTTCTTTTTTTTTCAGGAGAGCTTTGGCTATTTGGGGTTTTTTGTGATTCCATATGAATTTCATCAATAATTGTTCTATTTCTTTGAAGAATGACATTGAAATTTTGATTGGAATAGCATTGAATCTGTATATTGCTTTTGGTAGGATGGCCATTTTAATAATGTTAATTCTTCCAATCCATGAGCAGGGGATGTCTTTCCATTTCTTTGTGTCTTCTTCTATTTCTTTTAACAGTGTTTTATAGTTTTCTTTGTATAGGTCCTTTACCTCTTTTGTTAGATTTATTCCCAAATATTTGATTTTTTTTTGTTTCGATAATAAAAGGGATGGTTTTTTTGATTTCTTCTTTTTCAGATTTATTGTTTGTGTATAGGAAGGCTACTGACTTTTGCGTGTTGATTTTGTATCCTGCCACTTTACTGAACTGATTGATAAGTTGAATTAGTTTTTCTGTGGAGTTTTTGGGGTTCTCTATGTATATTATCATATCATCTGCAAATAGTGATAGTTTGACTTCTTCTTTTCCTATTTGGATTCCTTGTATGTCTTTTTCTTGTCTTATTGCTCTGGCTAGGACTTCCAGTATTATATTGAAAAGCAGTGGTGAGAGTGGACATCCTTTTCTTGTTCCAGATCTTAATGGAATTGCTTCCAGCTTTTCACCATTGAGAATGATACTGGCTGTTGGCTTGTCATAGATGGCCTTTATGATGTTGAGGTATGTTCCTTGTATCCCAAGAATTTCAAGGGCTTTTATCATGAATGGGTGTGCACTTTGTCGAAAGCTTTCTCAGCATCTATTGATATTATCATATGGTTTTTATATTTCTTTTTGTTGATGTGTTGGATAACATTGATTGATTTTTGGATGTTGAACCATCCTTGTGTCCCTGGAATGAATCCTACTTGGTCGTGGTGAATTATCTTATGGATACATTGTTGGATTCTGATAGCTAAAATTTTATTGAGGATTTTTGCATCAGTGTTCATTAGGGAGATTGGCCTGTAGTTTTCCTTTTTTGTGTTGTCCTTGTTCGGTTTTGGTATTAGTGTAATGTTGGCTTCATAGAATGGTTTGGTATTGTCCCTTCCTTCTCAATTTTTTGGAAGAGTTTTGAAGGATAGGCACTAATTCGTCTCTGAATGTTTGGTAGAATTCATTTGTAAATCCATCAGGTCCTGGGCTTTTATTTTTGGGGAGGTTTTCGATTACCATTTCAATTTCGCTGCTTATAATTGGTCTGTTTAGGTGTTCTATTTCTTCTTTATCTAGCTTTGGGTGATAGTAGAGTTGTAGGAATTTGTCCATCTCCTCTAGATTGTTGAACTTGTTTCCATATAACTGTTCATAGTAGTTACTGATTATTTTTTTGATTTCTGCTGTGTCCGTTGTGATTTCTCCTCTTTCATTAATGATCCTGTTTATTTGTGCTTTCTCCCTTTTTTCTTTGTGAGCCTGGCAGGGGTTTGTCTATTTTCTTGATTTTTTCGAAGAACCAGCTCTTGGTTTCATTGATCTTGTGGACTGTTTTTTTAGTTTCAATTTCATTTATTTCTGCTTTGGTTTTTTATTTCTTTTCTTCTACTGGTTTTGGGTTTTTTTGTTGTTCTTTTTCTAGATCTTTGAGCTTTGAGATTAGGTTGTTTCTTTGAGTTATTTCTTGTTTCTTGATGTGAGCTTCTATTGCTATGTATTTTCCTCTTATTACTGCTTTTGCTGCATCCCATACATTTAGGATATTGGTGTCCTCCTTGTCCTTCAATTCAAAGAATTTTTTAATTTCTTCTTTGATCTCATTAGTCCAGTGGTCTTCCAGTAGTGTGGTTTTTAATCTCCATGAGGTAGGAGAG